>NW_027185797.1:40256136-40296032 GCF_028583685.1 Petaurus breviceps papuanus
CTCTCCAGGATGGGGGCCCGTCCCGGGCCAGTGCAGCCCATGGGGCTGGGGGAAGCAGGCGTCTGAGGAAACACTACGAGGGACCCTTGGGAAGCAGATCAGCCCCCTTCCTTCCCTGGGCCCCCAGATCCCCATCTGAGCTCCTCTATTTATTTCCCCCTCCCCTCTCTGAGGAAGGACCAGAGACTGGGCCAGGCAGGCCCAGGGGGTGGAAGGAGGTGGGTTCTCTCAGGGAGGCTCGGGGAGGGAGGTGCGCACAACTTGGGTCAGCCCCAGGAGGGGGTGGTGCTGGTGAATGGTACTTATCTGTGCTATGACTGATGAGCGTTAAAGCCGCTGCTGGGGGGTAGGGGGCGGCCGGAAAGGGGCAGGGTGTGGAGATGGAGGAGGGACCCGAGGGGCTGAAGCTCTGAGCTCTCTACTCAAGTGCAATAAATTTATCAGGGAGCTGGGAGGTGTCCAGGCGGCCCCCTGGTGGTCGGAGGGGCTCCCTTGCAGGGGTGGGGAGCCTGCCTCTTGGCCTTCCGCCTGGAGATAGGCCTCAGAGAGAGGAAGCAGGCCGAGGGGCGAGAGGAGACCCTGGGGGGCCCGGCTTCTCTCTCTGCGGCACACATCTCTGGTCAGACTTTTTCTATTAAACGCCTCGGTCGCCAGCACAGGTAGCCCCGAGTCCTTTTTACTCCTTCCTGCATTGACCCAGGAGGTTAATGAAACATTCATCATTTATAAAGGCAGATTTTCCATTTAACTCAGGCCGTGTCAGAAGAGAACAGGAGGGCCAGGTCAAGGAAGCAACACAGCAGGACTGAGGATGGGGTCAGAGAGCAGGAGGCTCAGGCCCTGCATTGGGTATGGGGGAGACATGGGGGAGGGGTTCCTGCACCCTAGGTGCCCCGTGTGACCAGTTCTGCTGTCCACTTGGGGGCGGCTGCTCTGGCAACAGGATCCATGGGAGGCCAGTTAGACTGTGGCCTGCCTCGGCTGTAGGCTGTCCTGGGCTCCTGACATACTGAAGATCCCTGAGAGTGACTGACTGGGTGGATAGGCCTATCTTTTCCTCTCATTGGCCCTGGGCCAGCTTCCCGCCGCCACGTTTCATCCCTAAATGCCCCACCCTTCTGAGACTGAATCAGTAACTGGTTGGGCAGGTGGCCCAAGAGCTGGGAGGTGAGTGCTGAGTTCCCCCCCCCCCCAGACTTCCTTCCTTTGCCCTGGCTGAGGCAGGCCAGGAGGCAGAGCCATAATTAGCTGGCACATCAGGGCAGCCTGGGAGGTACCAACCTGAGCTCATGACAGATAGTGGGGTGGGGGCATCCTCCGGAAATGCCAACTTACCCCGAGAAGGGGGTGATGAGCCTGACTGGGGCAGGAGGGCGTGGGGCCAGCACACACCCATCCCTTTTGCTGGGACACACGTCGTCTGCAGACCATCTCTGCCTCTCAGTCTTGCCCTTCTGCCACACCACATCTGTCTCCTCCCCTCCTTCTGGCCCCTGAAGCACAGTCTGACTGACTTGTCTTTATTGCACTGAAGGAGGGGGTTGCAGTTTGGTCTCCCCATGTGCACACTCATGCACGAGTGCGCGTGCGCGCGCGCACACACACACACACACACACACACACACTGCTAGGAGACCACCCAAACCCTGAGTTCATAACACTGCTTCACTGGGAGGTGGAAAAGCGAGGTCACGTGCCCTGTGAGCGAGCTCAGATGAGGTCCCGGGACAGCCGGAGCCTGCTCTTCACGGCGGGGCAGCTTGCAGGCCATCCGGCCTCACTGCTGGCCTTGAACCCCTGACCAACTGCCACTGCCTTGCCCCTGGCATTCAGGAGTGAGAGGCACAGGACCCCTTCTCTCCCAAATTCAGGAGACGGTGCTGGGCTTGCCCGTGTGGAAGGGTCGGTCCTGCAGGGGAGAGGATGGCTTCTCAGGGTGGGCGGCAGAGCCGGGAGGGTCACTGCCTGGAGGGTTGAGGGCTCGGATGCTGCGGATGAGCCCCATGCGGCGGCGAATGGAGTGGTCCAGGTTGACGGTACAGCAGAGCAGGCTCTGGGCCTCTGCCACAGTAAAAGGAAAGTCGATGCCCAGGAAGCGGGCAAAGAGCTCAGGGTCACCATCCAGGTCCACCACATTCTGCAGGGCCTTGGTCATGGTGTGGAGCTCACGGCTGTTGTCATGGAAGATGCCCCAAAGCGGAGCTTGGGGGTCCGGGCCCCCCTCCACCTGCTGGCGGTCTTCCAGGCACTGCAGGGCCCAGCTGAGCCGGCAGGGCCACTGATTGGCCAGGACCACCCAGGCCACAGCCTGCCGCGGTGTTGGCCGCATGGCCCCGCCCCGGGCCTGGTGCTCGTGCAGCAACCTCACTGTGATGGGCACCGTGTTGACAATACGCCGCATGGAGACCACGTTGTCCGGAATGTACTCATACAGGCAGTCTTGCTCGTCATGCAGGCAGAAGAGGGCCTCTTGGATGCGCTGGCCCGCCTCCGCCTCGATGCGGCCCTGGTCCTGCCCCCCTGCCACTTCCACGTGGAGCAGCTCCGTGCCCTCCGCCTCGGAGGGGGCCCCCTTGTGGCTTCCCCGCAGCTGCCGAGCGATGGCCCGATAGAGCAGGTCGTCCCGGCTCTGCACGGCGTCCTCCAGAAAGCGCAGCTTCGTCCGCCGCCCCATGACAGGCACAGAGAAGGGCAGTGTGACGGTGCGGTTGAGAAAGAGGTAGCCGTTGTCGGCCACGCCCTTCATGGAGCCGGCGTTCTCCAGGCAGGAGGCCAAGATGTAGGGGTCCACCACCAGGATGAAGATGAATGGGGCCTGGCTGTCCGACAGCAGGGTGTTGATGGCGTTGAGGACGCCCACGACCCGCTCCGGGTAGCAGGTATCAAGGCCAGTGACCTCCAGGACGATCCGGAGCCGCCGCCTCTGGAAGATCTCCAGGAAGTAGACGTAGTTGGTCAGCAGCTCCACCTCCTTCTTGACCTCACACATGAAGCCCAGCTGGCTCCCAAACTTTTCCCGGGTGACCAGCCTCTCGATCTTCTTCCGTTGGCTCACGAACACGTGCTTGCCCACCGAATAGAGGGCCATGAGCAGTCCAGAGCCTGACAGGGTGGTGGCCGCGCCCCCGAACACTTTGAGCATGCTTCCGTGGCTGCCCCCCTCCCGCCCGGGCCCCCTGCCGCTGATGGAGAGGTAGAGGAGGCCCACGCCCAGGGCCAGGGCTGCCGCCAGCGCCAAGAGGATGAGACATACCCTGCGGCGGCAGTGCCACTCGCGCTGGCAGAAGTCTGGGGCCATGGCTGGCTTGTTGCCCACCACGGTGTAGAGGCTGAAGGGCAGAGCCCCATAGTGGCTGCGGATGCCATCACACAGAGTGGTCACCAGCCCGGCCCACAGCTTGTCTGTGCCCGCGTACTGCCAGGCGCTGAAGCGGATGAACAGGAATTGTACGTTCTTCCGACGCAGGTGGAGCTCAGTGATGACGGGCTGGTAGAAGACCAAGTACCAGAGGAGCCGCGGGAAGCCCCAGCCGTGCACCTGGCGAGGCTTCCATTGTGCTTGCTGGAGCTCCTCCGCTTCCCGCTGGGCCGCCTCCTTCTGCATGAGGGCTTGGGGAGAGCCAAAGCAGAAGCCAGGGTCAGCCAGGCTGGTCCCCAAAACCTCCCACCCATAAAGAAGCGGCCACCACCTCCTCACTGCCTGAAGACCAGGAGGGGAGGAGAGGGAGGTCTAGGTTCTGGGGCAGCCTCCCTTGGCTCAGGCTGATTCCCCAAGAGCCAGCCAGGAATTTTCATCTTTCCCCAAATGCCTGAGCACAGGGACTCAGACACAGGTGCTCAATAAATGTTCGTTGAATGAATGGTTGGAGCTCAAGATTGGGGTTTAGAATTGGGTTAGGGCTGGGTCAGGATTAGGGTGGGTCAGGGATAGGGGCTGAGGATCAGAATTGGGAGCTGAGCCAACCTGGGTGTTAAGAATTGAACTAGAGTTCTTGAGGTTTGGATTCTGACCTTGGGTAGTCAGGGTGTGAATCCGTCTAGTCTCTGAGGTTGGTGAGGAACGGCCAGGGTGGGGTTTGGGCTGGTTCGGTTAGTGTTGGGTAGTGGCTTAGCAGTGGGCTGGAGAGGAGGTCAGAACCAGCAGGAGAAGCCCCAGGATTAGGACTGTCTCAGACTAACTTGCCTTGAGGTCTGAGTTACGATTGAAGATCAAAGCCAAGACAGCATGCAGAGGAAGCTAGGGGTTATTACTGGATTAGGCCTGGGCCACAGGCCTAAGGGTTAACGTTTACTGGGCATCCTCAGAGTTTGGGGAGAAGGGATGAGAGAGGTGACTTTAGGAACTGGGGTTAATAGTTGAGGACTGGATCACAGCGGGCTGTGTGGGGGCAGTGCCACACTCCCCAGATACCTGTGATTTTGTCCAGCATCATGTGCAGTCGGCAGCCAAATGGGGCATAGAAACCCACCGTCACAGGTGTGGGCACATGGCACAGCGTCTTGGACAGGCAGCTGCAGTAGACATCGTCCTCTGTCACTATATCTGCAAGTGAGATGTTAGGCCGTGAGGTGGGGGCTGAGGCTCTCCCCCCTCCCCAACCTCCCATCTTCAAACCTATCACCTCCCACACACTCACACACTCCTGCCTCCCACTGACCAGACCAAGAAAGCCACCATCTTCCCCATGAAGCAGCCATGTATAGGAAGACATTGTCCAAGAGTGCCAGTCACCTAGGCCCCCCCTTCCCCCATTGCTAGATGTAGTAAAGGAGGAAGAACCATTGAACTGTGAAGCCCATACTCCCTACAGAGCCCCCAACTCTGGTTACCTTCTTAATGCTGATACTAACACTTAGTTACTACTATTCGATTCCCTACTCTTGAGATATGGTGTTACCCCAAATTCTAATCCCATTCCTAACCCCGGAAATTCTGTTCCAATCGTATCCATGATTTAAACCCTAAAGCTAACCATGACCCTAAATTTCTCTTGACTTAAGCCTTCCAATCATCAGAGTTGGAAGACACATCAGTCTTGCTTCACCTTGAACTTGAGCATAACCTTAATTGGGTGCAAATGTAGACTGACAAGGTGGTTGTCTGGGACCCTCCTGCTAGAGCTGATGGTCTAGAAGGAGAGCCAAGCATCAGCATATTTAACTATAATACAGTGTTATATGATCAGTAGGTTTGGAACATGCAAACAAAGGGATGTTTACAGTCTGCTAGGGAAGGTCATTGCCAACAGGAAGCATTTAAGTTGAGTTTTAAAGAATGACCAGGAACTCTAGCATAAGCAGATATATGGAGGTAGCTGTAAGACAGTCACAGACAGCTCTGTCCCTTTTGCTAGGCAGAGGACTTCAAACTTGTGCCCCTTGGGCAGTGCGAAGAATGAGAAAACCCAGACCTACCCATTCCCCCTTCCTGCAGTGTGAAAGGATGGATTGTGAGGGCATAGTAGCATTGGAAAGAGCAGACAGAGGCTGTCCCACTAAGAGCCTGGATGGGAGGAAAGAATGGACAGCCAGGAAAGACGCCTCCCGAGTGGAAGCAGCAGATGGCGGAGGATGCTTCCAGGGACGTCTTGTCCTTCAACGAGTCCCTGAATCTGACTGTGCTTGACTCACCCGAACACTCAATACTCCTAACCTCAGCCATTATGGCTTTAACCAGAACCCTTGTCAAATGTCTTCACTTTACTATGGTTTCCAGCCAACAGGACCACAAAGGCTCCTGGCACCACCTGATGGAGCAAATAGGGCATGAGACCTTACAGAAGAGACCTCTTCCTGCCTCCCTCCCCTCCTACCAGGTTGGAGGCTGTGAAGAGAAGCAGGGTTGGATGGTCAGATAAAGCATCGCAAGGTGGGGAAGATGCCAGGAAGTAACTCGCAGGTCCTGAGCCCAAACCCAGCAGCTGCATTGAAGGAGGTGACCTAAAAGCCTAGGCTAAGGGGCAAGGTGAAGGACTCCAAAAGGCAAGAGCTAGCGCCCAGAAGGAACCGACGGCTTCAGGGACCAGAGCTAGTGCACAGAACCCTGGAGAAGACCTACAAAGATACAACAGCCCTCAAGAAAGAGCTCATGGCCCCAGAAGACCGGTAGAGGGAGGGAATGTTACCCTGCCCAAAAAGACCACTGAGAGGTTCCCAGAAAGTGGGAGTTGAGGGGGGAAGGGACAAAGCCAAGAGCCCAGGAGAAGTGTCTGAAGGATGAGGCTCTACCACCAGAGACGGGGCTGCCACTAGAGACTCCAAGAGCTGGAAAGGGTTGGACAGGGCTGGGCACCCTGACTTGAGGGATGGTGTCAGCCATCGGGGCTGGGGGCAAGTCGGGATTCAAGCTGCCAGCAGGAGGGGAAGTGGTTCCAGATGGCGGATGGCCTCGTGCTGTCCTGTGGCCTTTGCCCATGGGGCAGCCCCGGGCACAGTCTTCACCCGGACAGCGCCGGTGCCGCGGGGGCAGGGAGGCAGCACCCGACTGCCTAAACCAAAAGCCTCCATTCCTGGGGGCCTGAAAGGAAGGTGGCCAGGCCCGGGGATTCCCTGGGTATGACCTGTAGGTATGGTGGGCAGAGGCCATGGCTGGAGGCCGAAAGGCTGATACATCGTGGAGCCGCTGCTGATGGAATCCTAGAAAGAAGGAAGATGTGATGACCAGGCCGGCGCTGAGGACAGAGAGAGGCGCTCGGGGTTCAGAAGTCCCGAAAAGATAGATGAAGCAAAGAGATGCCCAGAGTGGGGAGGAAATAACGGCCTGGCCCCACTGTGACCGTGGCTGTGTCCTCACTTTTAGGACCCTCTGCAAAATGAGGCTGAACTAGATGGTGTGAGGGCCTTTCCAGCTGGACTCAGTCAGGGTGACTGGAGGCCGGAAGGAGGGAGAGTCGCTTTTTCTCTCCCCAGCCGGTTTCTGTTTCGATGATTGGGGGAAGGACAGTTGAGGAGGATGATGCTTGAGAAGGGCTGTGTGATCCTCTCCTAGCCCTCTTTCTGGAGGGCTACCTGGCCCTCAAAGCCAACCTAGGACCCAGGAGGAGGGACTGTGGAAGGGACGGAAGGAGGGTGGCAGCAGGGCACAGATGTGGCCCCCAAAAGGAAGGGGAGGGTGAAGAGGGGCAGCTGTCACCCCACTCCCTCACCTCAGCAGAGGGAGTGGAAGCACAACCAGCGGGAGGTAAAAAGGCCCCCCAGAGCCCCTTCTCCACCCTCCCTCTCCTGGCTTGGTCACATCCCTCTTCTCCCACTTCCTCCTGTTTGCTCTCCTCTCACTGGAAGCCCCCAGAAGCTGGTACAACAGCATGGTAATCAGTGACTGGCTGCTCCCTTCCCCATCCAGAAGGTTCACTAGCCCCACCCCCCGCCCCTCAGCATCTCACTGCAGCCTTGATAAAGAAATGCCCCAGTTAAGACAGTTCTGGTGCCCCTTGCTTCCATCCCTCCCTTTTAGGAAGGTTTCTGAAGTGAAGGATGCTGCCCCCCAAAGCTAATCTCCCTCATTTTCCCCACTCCCTTCTCAAAGTTCAGGCCAACTAATCTGTCTCCCCCTCAGACTAGGTGCTCCCTAAGGAAAGGATCAAACCAGGTGCAGAGGAGGACACCCTCTACCTTTCCCCTGATAGCTCTCAGGGTCAACAAAGCGATCCCGCCGGAATCGGGCCTGGCCCATGGAGGGCATTGTCCCAATGGTGCCTGCAGCAGCATAGGGCTTGGCCATAGGAAAGTTGAGTGCCTTGTCTGGTCAGCCACCTCCTGCGGGGAATAAGAGAGGACAGAGAAGCTAAAGACTTGGAAGTGGGCAAGGAAGGATGAGCTCCCCTCCAGAGATTCTGAGGGGGTTCCAAAGGGCCACAGGGAGATCCCTGTAAGGATATCAGTTTGGAATTGATGCCTGAATTCTACCGACTGCAGCTGACCATGTGACAGCTGGCAATTCATTTCCCCACTGAACCTCAGTTTTCTTGTCTGTAAAGTGAGGAAAATACCTGACCTGACCTGAGAAAGTACTAGTCTGCTTCCCCCTCTTACAACCCCTTCCAGCTTTCTCAGAGTTGAGAGAGATATTACATGTCTCCTAAAGTGTTGTCTCCCCACTGAAAAGTGTTAAGGATGAGTGAGGTTAGGAAGGAGGTTTACCAGCTAAGTGATGGGGACGAATAAGGTTGCGGCTTGGGGAGCTAAGTATATTTAGAACTTTAGCCAGCCCTTCAAAATAAGTGATAGGATACTGGGTGGGTTTGAGCAGATAACAGCTGAGGGGGGTAGGTTAGGTTGGGAGAAAGGTGAGATCTTGGGGGAAGTGGGTCAATTTGGAGGAGCACATGAAGTTTGGGGGCTGAGGGAACGGGTGGGGAAGGTTTGGGAAGCCTGGTCCCTCTTCCCCTCCTTACTGCTTCCTTTCTGTCCCTCTCCCTTCTGCCCCCACCTCCAGTCCCACACCCTTGCCCCATACCTGGTGGGGAGGCCGCTTCAGCAGGGACCTTACTTCCCTCCTAGTGCTAGCCGCATCCTGGGCTCTACTAGACTGAGAAGCCTTAAAAAACCCAACCCAACCGGTCTTCCCACCCCCACCTCCGCCCTCACCGACTACAGGGATGTTCCCTTTTGCCACCCCTGCCCCAAGCCAAGTAGCACTGGGCACACCCACCCACTCACCCCCTGGCCAGCCTGGTTGGTTCATTCCTTGAGGAGACTCATGAACTGCGGGCCTAAGGAGCCAGGACTGGGTGATGGGGACACAAAAGGGAACAGGGATGGAGACAGAGATGAGGGGGAGAGGAGGGAGGCCCTTGGCTACTAGCTCGTCTAACCTCATTTTACAGAGGGGTAAGACTGACGGCCAGGGGAGAAGGGCCTTGCCCAGGGAAACCCAAGGTCTTCAAGGGGCAGGTCAGACCCACAGCAGATTGTCAAGCACTGGACAGGGCTGGTCCTGGGTTCCAGCCCAGCTCCATCACATGTAATTCAAGTGTAGCTTTGGGTCACCTCAGCTCTGAGCCCGATGGTGTGTCTGCGCATGCCAGAATGGCAGGATTATGGGGCATTCTAGATGAGAGCCATCCGGGAGCCAGGGCTCTCTGCCCCCTATCCTACTTAGAGTTGGCCCCCATCCTCCGGCTTCTTTCTGCTTAAGCCCTCCATTCCCCTTTGCCTGGCTCTAATTGGTAGGAACCCTCCTCTCCCCTTACATCAAGCAGAAATCAGATTTTCTGAAACCGGTTGTTCCTCATTCTGCCTCTTTTAATGCTAACCCTTCCGACACTGGAAATATGGTTCCCCTTTCCCTTCTGAATTGTGTTCACACAGATAAACCATTTAGCTTCTCCAGCTCACCTTCAATGGCACGCTGTCCACCCCTCTTTTCTATGCCTTTTCCTATGTGCACTCTAGCCTGTCCCTTCTCCTTCCCCCCCTGCCCTGGCACTCCACCCCTTCTGCCTCCCTGCCTACCTCATGTAGAGGGAAGGGGCCAGGGTTGGTCTGCTGTCCTGTCCCAAGTCTGCCTCACCTGCTGTGGGCTCCCAAAGCACTGGGCCTCTCACCAGTCTCCCTGCTCCCCCAAACACACACACACTTCAGCTGAACTGGACAATGGCCATGCTCTGGAGAGCTGCTGGTCAGATAGGAAACATGGGAGGGGGCAGGGATTCTGTCTCACCTTCCTAGGTGAGCTAGAGTGGGGGAAAGGGGAAGGAAACCATCTCTCAGGAGAATGTGAGCCCAGATGAGCGAGCCCTGAGTGGGGCTCAGCCAGTGTCCTCACAGCCCCCTCTGATCCCACGAACCCTTCCTGCCCAGGGGCTCTAAGAGCAATGACTTGGCATGATTAACAGTATGGAAGCCCCAATCCTACCCTGGCATTTTGGAGTCCCCACAAACTGTCTTCCGTTCTCCATCTTCTCTCCTGAGCCCCCCCTCAGCAAGGCCTGGGACAAGCCAAAATGACTGACTCACTGTTCCTTGAATTCAGTCCGCCCTCACCACCCACCTTGGCAGGATTTCCCAACGTCTCCTTCCACCTGGCTTTAAGGGTTACCTCCTTCAGGAAGACTTCCCTGATTCACTCTTCCCCTCACTCCCACCTCCTTTGTTCCTCCCCAGCAAGGCTCGATAAGGTGATAGGGTTCTGGACATCTTATCAGCACAGCATTCCTCAGAGCGAGTCCTCAGGGAGCTGCAGCCAAGGTTCTCCCCCTCACCTACCACAGCAGGTGACTGTCTGAGCTGGGGGTGGCCTGGTGGGAGCCTGCCTGTGTGACCACGGTCCATTGGGGGTCCCCGCTTCCCAGCTGGAAGGGACCTCCCAGGTCACCCAACGCCCTCATTTTAGATAAGGAGTGACCCATCTGGGGGTCACACAGCTGTCCCCTGTCCTGTCCTCTTTGGCAAAGGTGGGGAGAATAACCCTTAGTTTCCCTCCCATGACCCTCCTTGGAGGCTGATCCCTTGGGCCGTGGTATTCCCATCTCAGTCCCCTCTGCCAATCTGGAGGGCCGAGTGAAGACTCCTCCCAGATCCTCCACTGGAAGCCACCCCAAGCGCCATATCCCCATTGCCCTCCTCGGAGGCTCCCTATGGATGGCCCAGGTGCTGCACACCCTTTACCCCGCCCTCCTGCTGTGTGCTGTTTTCCCCTCTTAGACCATAGGCTCTTCTTTCCTATTTGCAACCCCCAGGAGCACAGAGCAAGTGCTCCCTAAGTTTGTTGTGTGATTGGGGAGGGCAGTGGGATTGGGACCTAGATCTGGACCAACCCAGAGATTTCAGTTCTGAAAACACCTCCAGGGGAGGCCACTAAGGTTCAGCAACTTTTCCTAAGGTACCCAAGGCACTGAGACACTAAGTGACTAGTCCAGGGTCTTACAACCCTTAAGTTATCAAAGGTGGGACTTGAACCCAGATCTTCCTGACTCTGAAGTCAACCATTACCTCTCATGACTGATTCTTAAAGATTCCTCCTCACTCTTCAGGGACTGAGCTGGTCTGGGGTCTTGCTTCTCCAACCACCTGGAATGCCTGGTGAGGTCTTGCCCCAGACTTCTCCTAGTCTCACGCATACCTCCCCCACCTCCAGGTGACAGTGCTGCACTGAGAACCTGGCCAGGCCCCACAAAGGCCTCTGGGTCCCTTTCCCCTCCTCTCACCTTGCCATGGGGCCCCTTTAAGCAGACGCTGCCCCACCACTGCCTGTCAGCGTGCTGGGTTCTGGGGGGAAAGTCCGGAGAGCAGAGAAGGAGGAGCTTCCATCTTTCTCAAGGCCAGAGGCCTGTTGCCCTGCAAGCCCTCCCCATAGAGCAGCATGCCCTGAGATCACCCCCTCATATGACCATGGGCATGCCCCTTTTCTATGCCTGAGCCAGTTTCCTTATTTGTAAATAAAGGGCTTGGCCCTTTTCTGCTCTAAATTCTGTTATCAATGGACTCCATGAACTCAGGCTACCATCACAAACCCCAGTGGGTAACTGAGCAAATGACTGAACTGCTCTGGGCTTGGGTGTCCTCATCTCCAAAGTTACCAGGCCCCGGGGAGATGCTATGCTGGGCACTTGGGGCCAGAAGACCAAAGTCTGGCTGGCTCTGAACTGGGTTGGGCTGAATCTCCCTGAACCAGCATGGCATCCTACCATCTGATTCAGGATGGGGTAATCAGGAGCACCCCAGGTCCTGAGACCTCCTGGCTGTGACCTTTTGCAAACCATCCCCCTAAGCTGATTTCCTCTCTGACTAAATGGGGTACAGCTTCCACTGTTTATCCTCAAGGTTGTTTTAAGAATCCAAATACTGGGGGGCTAGGTGTCACAGTGAATACAGCACTGGCCCTGCAGTCAGGAGGACCTGAGTTCAAATCCGGCCTCAGACACTTAACACTTACTAGCTGTGTGACCTTGGGCAAGTCACAACCCCAATTGCCTTGCCTTCCCCCCTCCAAAAAGCAAAAAAATAAAATAAAATAAAATCCAAGTACTCTGGAAACCTCTTCCAGCCAGGAAGATGCCCACCCCAGAGAAAGCCTAGGGGGCCCTGTGGGTTCAGAGTGAACAGATGGCCAGATTGGGTGGGCGGCTCCTGCTCCATTCCTCTGGGCGCACACCTGTGTTTTATGTTGTGTCTGTGGGTGTGGAGGAGTTGCATTGTCTTTTGTGGGGTGGGCCTTGCCTTGTGCACATCTGCCCTGTGTGTGTGGGGAGGAATAGGGCACTGCTCACTCCCACAGGAGCCTCCCTCCTGGCTCTCTGCAGTCTGCCCATCACTTGGGCTCAGCAGGCAGAGAGTGCCCTAGGAAGACCAAGCAGGGTTATGGGGGAGAAAGAGGCATAGCTGAGGCTGGGGTCAGGAACAGGCTTTATTAGAGAGAGGAGATAGTGACCCTGGAACTCCATCATGGCTCTGAGCTCCCCCGGTCCCCTCTGACGCTGGGACTGACTGAGCCTCCCTGAGCCCTTGGTCCTTGGAGCTCCTGATCCTGGCTATCATCTAAGGACCACTAACCTTGGGATCCTGTAGTTCCACAGCCTCAAACCATTCCCCAGATTTCCAACCCTGGCTGCGTGACCTGCTGGGGTCCCACCACTCTGGGAGTACAGGATTAGTTTTGGGGCTCCCATCCCAGGAAAGGCATGAAGAGAGGGGGGCCTGTCCAGAAAATGGGGACCAGGATGGTCAGAGGACTGCAGACCATAAGGAACGATGGGGTGAAAGGCCCCGGGGAAAGCAAGCCTGCAGGAAAGAGTGTGCTGTGAGGTCGAGGTTCTTGGGCTCTTCCCACTGGAAGGGTGAGGGCACAACACAAAGCTGGGACTCTGGAATGGAGATCTGCAGTCCTCCCCAAAATCGGAGCTGTTCATAAAGAGACTGGCTGGCCTCCCGGTCAACACCATGCAGAAGGGGCACGGGGTGGACCCCCTCAAAGCTCAGGGCCCCCAGGAGGAGAAATGGCTTGTTTTACCTTCAGCATCTCCTGGCAGTCCTTTCCCCTCCATGAGCCTGTTTCCTCATCTGTATAATGGGGGTCAACATATTGCCTTGCCTAATCCCTGGGGTGCTTGTCAATCTATGTAAAGCACTCTGGAAATTTCCATTAGGATGAAGGCATGATCCCAGCTAGCCCTAATCCCCACTCTCTGGGACCTGGGCTGGGATCAGCAGATGGACAAGAACCGGTGCTTGGGCCTGGGGCATTTCAAGCCTTCTGAATCAGCACCTGGAATTTACCTAGAACAAAGAAGGCAGCTGATAAGGAGGGGGAGCACATGTATATAGGGGGTGGGGGACTGAATGGGCCAGTGATGAGCAGCAGAGCCTAGGCCTGAGACACAGGTCATTTCCTCTCTCTGAGGCCAGACGGTATGGCATGCTGGATAGGGCACAGAGGCCTGGGGTTCAGGGCCCGGGGCCCAGTCACTCTGGGGCTACGTTGGGCGAATGACTGAACCTCTCTGGGTGGTGGTTTCATCTCCAAAGGAGGAGGGAGCTGGCCTCTGGCCTCTCATCCCTCTGACTGAATGGCCTCCCATTGTACCAACTACACTGAGGGTCAGGAAGCAGGTGGCCTTGGCCACAGCCTTGGGGGCTGAAGTGGGCCAAAGTGGCCCATCAGAAAAGTCAGGCTCCTCCCTGGAACCCTGTCTCCCTTCCAGGGCGGGGACCTGTATGGTCCAACAACTGAGTCTGGGCCCTGGAAGGAGGGGAGAAAGCTCCATGACCCAGCCTCAGGTGGGTTCAGGAGGCTTGGGTCACCCTCCTGCTCTGGCCACAGGCCTGCTGACCCTGCCCTCCTCCCTGACTGGCCCCCACCCCTGGAGACTCACAGGCAGGCAGGGAGGCCACGCTGGCTGTGACAGAGCTTTCGATGCCCAGGGCGCTGAGGGTACCCCGGAGAAGACCACATGTGAAGGCAAGAAACTGGAGGGGAAAGATATGGCTGTATCAGCTGCCTCCTGGATGGCCAGGGGAAAGGGGGCTTGGATCCAGAGCCCAGCAGATGGAAAGGAGGCCTGCCTAGGAGGCCCAGGTTGTAGGGAGAGGGAAAGGGGTTTGGGGGGGCCACAACAGAGGGAGCCACCAGGACGGAGAAGGGAGGAGAGGGGGAAGAGAGTCCTCCTGTCGCCAGGGCCCCATCCCCTGCCTGCCCAGTACCTTGGGGGCTTCCTCCAGATACTGCTGGCCCCAGGCCATCTGCGTCAGGAAGGGAAAGTTGTTATCTTGCAGGATGTAGGTGCCCTAGAAGGGGGAAATGCCAGTGGAGCTGGGCCTCTGAGGCAGGCGTGAGACTTCCCTGAAGACAAAGAATCTGGGACTGAGTTGGCCACTCACCCCGCCATGGGGCCTTCAGCAAGGCAGCCGCCTCCTGGGCCTCAGTTCCTCCCTTATACAATGATAAGACTCACAGAACCTTGGCACCTAGAGGCCGCCTGGTCTGGCGCAGGCCTAACTCTAAATCTGTTCTCTCACAGCCCAAATAAGGGGCCAACCGGAGAGGCAGGCGCCCCAATTCCTCCTGGGGGGGACCTCCCAGACTGTATAATCTGCTGCTGCTGCCACTGCCTGCCCCACAACCCCTCAGACACAGAGGCCCCCAGCCCAGCACACAAGACACACATCCAACAATCAAGGCTTCAAGGGGGGCGACCTTAAGTGCTTCCCCAGGGGTCAGGGCAGGGCAATGTCAGACAGGTTCTCTCTAGGGTCTCAGCCTCCATCCCCCCTCCCTTAGGCTATCCAGGATTCAGCCCAAAGATGGGCAGGATGTGGCTGCAGCCTCCCTGCCCGGGGCCAGTTGGCCTCTTTGTCCAGTAGCAGGCCATCCACTGCTTGGCTGCTAGTACATGCTGACCAGGCGGCTAAAAGCCTCAGGCTTCCTGGCATCAGCTGCTCTGTGGCCTGCACTCCCGGGACTAGTGGGATTGGCTTTTTGGCCACCTGTCCCTCTTCCCCTGGGTTCTAATGGTTTCACCAGAGGGTGGGTGCTACTAAGTGTCCCATGACTGGCTCTCTGGGGAAAAACTGTCCACACCATGCACTCTGAGGTTTGAACAGCATGACTCCCATTTTCTCTGTCCCTTTCTTAAACCCAGACAATCAGAAAAACAGGAAATCCAGCCTGATCTGGAGCATTTTCGGATTTCCAGGGTGTGGACACTCATGTGGAAAATTAACAACGGCTCCTGTGAAATCCTGGGAGCCGGCTCTGGCACATGCCTGTTTCTCACCCAGCTGGATCCTGGGGCCCTGGCTCTGTCCCCCAGGGCCCTCAGGGGGCCCTTCCCTGGGCCTGGAGCAGTGGCTAGGGCAGGGGAGGCCTGAATACATCATCTCCTTCTGGCATACAACAAACCAGCCTGGGAGACTGGGGCAGAGGAGGGATTAGAGTCCCAATTGTACAAATGAGAAACGAAGAGAGAGAGAAGGAAAGGGAAGACATAAGTATTTATTAAGGCCCTCCTGCATGCCGGGCACTATTTATCCTCACAACCAGCCTGGGAGGCAGAAGCAGTTTTTATTCCCATTTCACAGATGAGGACACTAAGGCAGTGATTAAGGGCCTTCCTCAAAGTGTGGGAGGCTGCACTTGGGCTGGGCTTTCCTCACTCTCCACTCTCGACCCAGCGCTGCCTCACAACCGAGGGCCCCATCTGAAGCCCAGGTCTTTTCCAGGATGGCATAATGAGTCCAAGAACAGGGGGCAGTGAGTGAGGCCGGCCAAGGCCAGGGCCACCTCTGACTCCAAGGGGCCTTGCTCCATCATCACCTACCTGGTGGTTGGTCCTGAGATTGTCCGTCTGCTTCCGGAACACAGCCCCCCACAGGTCCCTGCATAGGAACTTGATGGTGTCCAGCTCATCTCTGAAGACCAGGACCCCTCGGGGCAGCCTGGGGGAAATACAAGCTTCTGACTTTGGGGTGAAGAAGGCAGGGATCCAGGGCTAGCCCTGGGGAGCCAGGGAAAGGGGATGCAGGACATGACCCAAAGTCTAGGAAGGCCTGGGATTGGGGGGAGGGGAAAGGAGACCGATATCACCACCCATTTTGGCTCCTACTACCCTGGGGGGACCAGTGACCAACTGGGGGGCCTCCCCCTGCAGAGGGGCCTGAGCATATGGGACAGGGAACAACCCCCCCTTCCCCAGCTCTCTGGAGGGCAGAGCCCTGGCTCTCACCTCTCAGCCAGGCCCTGGCCCACTCGGAAGCCCATTCCCTCAAGGACTGTCAAGCCTGTCCTCTGTCCCTAGCAGAGAAGGGTGGGGAAAAGAGGGCTCAGACAGGAGGCCATCAACTCTGGCACCTCCCCTCCCCCTACCAGAAAAGGAGATAGAATCGATAAGTGGTTTTGGATGAGAAATGGGAATCCTAACCCTGGAGCTGGACGAGCCCTGAGACACCCTGACTTCCCCCATCACACGGCCAGGGAAGTGCCTGGGAAGCTGCTGAGAGTCTCAGTTCCCAGGACAGGGCCTGGCCCATGAGCCCCCGCCCCATTCTCTGCTCCAGGGCCCAGAACAGGAGAGCCAGGTTCCTAGCCAATCCTTAGCCGGGCTGGGCTCTCAAACGCACTTCCTTCCTCCCATGGACCCCTTCCCAGGCACCCAATCCCATCCCCAAACTGCTACAGACAAGGGCTGCAGAGGAGCCAGGGAAGATGGCCCAGGTCTGGAGGTCGGCAGCACCCAGGTAACTGAGGGGGGAGTGTGGGCGGGCCCAAGAATGGTCAAGAGTGGGGACAGGGCTCTTCAGGGGGCCAGAAGGGCTTTAACAAAGGCAGAAGCAAAATGGGTCTGGAGTGCACTGGGTGGGGGGCTGGCAGGGAGCAGTCAGAGGAGAGGAGGGGGCAAGAGGGCCGCTCTGCCCCTTTCCTTCCCTACCTCAGCCCCGGGGTTACCCCCAGCCCAGTCACCTCCTGGGCCTGGTTCATCCATGCCCATCCCCAGCTCCCTCTTAGCAGTGAATGCCCACGGGGGAAGGGGCAAAGAATGGAGGGCCGGGAGGAGGTGGGGGGAAAAGGACCTGAGGACAGATGCAGGGCAAGCAGCCCAGGAGAAAGGGAAGAATGGTGAGGTCAGGATGGAAGCAGAAGAGGCCAAGGGAAGGCTAAGCCATCATCAAGCAGCATCTCTTATGTGCATGTGTGTGTGCTGTGTGTGCACACAGAGAATGGATGCTCCCTTCTCTGAAGGAGCTTCAGTAAAAGGAGAAGCCAGAGCCGGCTACTGGGGGCCTTCTGGTTCACCTGGCCCACCCTCCTCCTTTTTCAGGGGCAGGGGCTTGCCCGGCAGGATTTGAAGGTGGATAGTGGGACAGGGTCTGCCCTCCTTCCACAAGGCCTTGCAGCCTCTAGCACAGGGACCTTAGGAGGGACAGGAGAAGAGTGACCCCTCTCAGCCAACACCCTCTCCCCCGCTAGGCCACAGGGTCCGCCCTGCTCCAACGAGCCCCCCAGAGTGTCCGGTCCAAAGCTTTCTTCCCCCCTCCAGGCCCCCATCGTGGCCCTGCCTCCCCTGCTCCTCACAGTTCCCTGGAAAACCTGAGGCCTCCCAGGCACCCTTCCCAAGCTCCATCCCCACTTTGGGTTGCCTCTGGCTCATCTGCCAACCTTCGCTCCAGGCACAGAGAGCCAGGCAGCCCTTCCACGCCTGCCCTGGCCCCCATCCCCATCCATCTCCTCCCACAGATCTACCAGCCACCCCCCAGTTCCCATTCTCAACCTCTCCCGCCTCCTTCCCTGCTTCCCACAAGCCATCTCCATCTCTCCCACCCTTAAACAACTTCACTTGGCTCAACTGGCCCCTGACACCTCCACTTTTCCAATGGTCCATCTTCCCTTCCACAGCCAAACCCTAGGAACAGCCATATTATATCTATGCAAGCATGTGACAGGTACTAGGGGTGGGGACCTGCCCTCAGGAAGCCCCCAGTCTGACCAGGGCCTACACGTCAGAACAGACCGAACAGCCACAGGATCACTTGGCGGAGAAGGTTCTGGCTGTGCCCAGTGCCCTGCAGCCTTCATGTAGATGACCCGTGACCTCTGTCCTGCAAAGCCAGGGGTCCTTTCCGAGCACTCCCTCCTCCCGGGGTCTGGGCCACCCTCCCGGCTCCTTTCGTCCCTCCCAATGGCCCCTGCCTCGCCCTCCCACCTCCAGCACTTTGCCAATTCTACCCGTTGGTAGTGGGACTGCCCCTGGACACTGCTGCCCATAGCCTTCTGGCCCCTATCGTCCTTCTTTCTGCCAAGGGCGCCTGGGAGCCACTCTCTCCTCACTCCCCTCTCGGACCAAGCAGCTGCTAAGCCCCGAATCCCACCCTGGCTCCAGCCACTGTGGCCAGGCTCCTCAGCACCCTTCCTCTAGACTCCTTTCTATCTGTCCCTTATCCTCCACATGGCCATCACAGGACCGAACACAATGCGATTCTGTGGGAGAAGCTTCAGTGGGATTCCCCCACCAGTCCACGGAACAAACACTCCCCTTCATGCGCTCTGAGACTCAGCTAGTGCCAGCCTGCTGACGGGCACAACGAGTCCTGCCTGTGTGCCTACAGGCTGTCCTCTCCCTCACTTTCTCCCCTTTGAACCCCCAAGTCCCTAAGCTCAAAGGCCACCTTTCTTCTCATATTGCCAGCTGTGAGGGCTCCTCTCGTCTGCCTTCGTTTTGTAAATACCTGTTTATATTTATCTGATCATCGCAGCTGCTCATGAGTGCCCTCCTCTGACCCCCCAAATTACGCTGAATTCCTCTGTTTCCTATGACAGGCAGCCCTGGGGGGGCCTCAGAGCCGGGACACAAGCTGGCTGGGTGAGCCCGGGCTAGCGTGAGAGTCTCTGCCGCAAGTGTCGGGCGCTGCCCCACGCGCGCATACACCCTCCTCAGCGTCATCCCTTCCACATGGGGAGGGCCAGCGGCACGGTGCCCCCACTATCTGGGAAAACCTCACACGTTTTCCAGCTCTCCCTTCATACCAGAGAAGTCTGAGTTAAAACATGAAATGTGTCGACATGGCACAGTATCATACGTATATTTTATGCATTTCTGAATCTCTAAGCTTTTTCTCTTTGCTCTCTTTGCCCGTTGTCTGTGGCTTGCACAAGACTCCCCCAAATTTGATTTAATTTCTTATGCTGACCCTCCACATGTTGAAACCAGGAAGGGGAAAGTGGCAAAGTGGCAAGGATAACTACCCACACACACATACACATGGGCACACACACCCACACACACACACACCCACGCACACAGCACAATCTGCACGTGCACACCCCCACACACAATACACCCACGCGCACACGCACGCACACCCCATTCTGTATGGACAATCCTCCTCCCGCCAGGCCTGTCCTGTCCAACTCCCTGTAGCCCCATCCGGGCTCTCTTGGCAGACACAGCGGAGGGGCTGGCCATCTCCCGCTCCGGCTTGTTTACAGAGGAGGAAACTGAGGCCTGCAGGGTGGCGTGACCTGCCTGTGCGGGCTCCGCACGTGGGAACCGCAGCTGCCGCCTCCGCTGCCCGCTCTCTCCCAGCGGAGTGCGCGGAGGGGTCCCTCTGTATCTAACAGCAGGCGTTCAGGGGACTTCCTGAGGGCGCGAAGGAAAAGGGAAGAGGGGCAGGAGTGGGGAGGGTCCGGGGTATGGAGGGGAGGGGAAGGGGGAAAGGGGAAGGGGGAGGAAGAAATGGGGAAGTGGAAGACGGAGGGGAGAGGGAGACGGAGAGTCTGGAAGTGAGGGGGACAGGAGGCAGAGAGGACACAGGGAGGCCTTCCTGGCTTCACCTCGTCTCCCGAGCCCCGGCCCCCACCATACGCGGCCGCCACCACCTCCATGTGAAGCAGCTGGAACAGAGTCTCGTCCGCCATCACCGGCGTTTCCTCCTTCAGCTGTCACTGCGCGCCCCACCCCACCGCCTATGACTCACCAGGCCCCGCCCACCTGCGCCGAATCCGGCACTTCCATTGGCTCAAGAACGAACCACGTGATCCCCACCTCTCGTTCTAGATATAGGGCCCTTCCACCACTTCTATTGGCCCAGAGTGATTTCCATGTGAATTACGGTCACCGCTTCCTCCTCCCAGCCTAATGCTCATGGGCCGAGTCGCTTTTACGTCATCCCCATACCGTCAAGTGGCCGGGGATGGGCGTGGCCAGACGGCTCCTCGGTGCACCCCCATTGGTCAATTCCTTTTCCACCACCAACCCTTCGGCGTCGTTGACTGAGGCGGCCGGTATGTCACGTGACCTAGGGCCTCTCCGGCCTTGCTCATTGGTTGAATCTGAAAGGTCCAGACCCGACCTGCCCCCCCACGTGACTGCTTCTTCCCTCCAAATCCCGGAAGGCTGCAAGTGGGGAAAGCGCCGGCTCGGAGCTCCAGCCTCCCGGTACCTTCCTCTCGCGGGGATTGACGGGATCCTGCTCGGGACCCCGCCTACAGCACGCCCTGCTTTCCTTATCTCTGCCGCTCCTTGGGGGCGGGGAGGGAGAAAGGGCGCCCTCCCCAACCACCTCCCTCTGTGATTCTGCCCATCCCCCACATGACTCCCGCTCCCCTATTCCCAGCCTTAGATTCTCCCCCCCCCGTGATCGCCCCCCCCTTGTTTCCCCCCTTCTGTGATCCTCTCCCTGATTCTCCCCTTCCTGTGACCCCCTCCCTGATTGTCCCTCTCTTGTGACCCCCCCTCCTGTGACTCTCCCTGATTTTCCCTCCCTACAACCACTCCCTTCCCTATGACGTTCCTTTCAGTCTGATTCTTTTTATAATCAACATTCTTTGATTCTCTTCTTCCTTCAGAACCATCCCCATCTCTGATTCTATCCCTCCCCCCTCACACTCCCTTTTCCCACTGCTCATCCCCCCAGTTTTTCCTCCTTTCCTCTCTTCCATCCCCCTCCCCCTCCCCGCATTCCTTATAGTCCCTGGCACACAGCAATCTCCTCTCCTTAGAGGCCCCCTAATGGAGCCCCTTCTTCTCAGACTGATGCAGTCCCTTCCCTGCTCCCCACCATGCCGTCTCTCTCCTGGTCAGTTTTTGGCATACCTTGTCTACCCCCACCCCCCCCTCCCAAGCCTCCTCGAAGTTCCAAGCCCCTTTCCATACGCCCTACTGCTCCGCGGTGTCTTGTCACCCTCCCTCGAACTTTTCCCACTTTTGGTTCCTGGCTTTCCTGGCACCCTCCCAGGAGGGATCCCCGCAAGCCTTGAGGGTGCGTTTTCCAGTCTTCCAGCCTCCACCTTAACATAATGCTTAGTGCTTACCACATTGCCTTCCACTTCTCCCCGCTAGAGGCTATCCTACTTTCCTTTCAGTACCGCCCCCACCCCATCTCTTCTCTAGTGGGGTCCCTGCCCGATCTGCTTCTCTTCTTTCTCCTGGTGGGTCGCTCCATCCTCCTTCTCCCACTATTGCTCCGCCTTGGTCCCCCGAGTAAAGCGCCTTCCTACCTCTCCTCCAACAGTTCCTGGGTCTGAGAAGCCATGACTTCACGGGCGGTCAGAGGACTGCGAAGTCAGCGACCGGAGACTGTGGTGCCTGGGGAGGCGATCGAGACGGACTCGGCGGCCTCGTCGTCAGAAGAAGAGGAGCTGTACCTGGGTTCGGCCCCGCTATGCCAGGGCCGCCCCACTGGGCTGCGCGTAGCCGGGGAGGCGCCTGAGACCGACTCTGAGGAAGAGCCAGCGACCCTGGTGGCCCACGCGGATCTGCCCCCGCTCGTGGTTGTTCGGGGCCCAGAGTGGGCAGAAGAGGAGGCCCCCGCAGCTCCAGTGCTCCCCACTTCGGGCAGGGCCTCGCTGCTGCAGCACCGGCTGGCTGAGAGCCAGGCTCGCCTGGGCCACGATGTGAGCACCGCGGTGCGCGGTGTGTACCGGCGAGCTGGGCTCGACGTGGCCGGCCTGGCGGCCCGCCTGGCCGCAGCGCAGGCCGTGGGCTTGGCGGCGGCCCACAGCATCCGCCTGGCGCGCAGCGACCTCTGCGCCCTGGCCGAGCGCCTGGACATTGTAGCCAGCTGCCGCCTGCTGCCCGACATCAAAGCCCCTGCTGAGCCTGGCCCTAGCCCCCGGGCTTAGTGGCTGCATGGCCCCGCTCAGCTGTGCCGCACCCCCACTGTGGTCCCCAGGGTATGGTGCCCCCACAGGCCGCCCCAGCTATTCTTGATCCCGGGCTCAGGGGCCCTCCCCTGGACTGGGGGGCGGGAAAGACCTGGAAGCTGGGAGCAAGGAGCTGCTTCACCCTCCCTCCCCTCACCAGATTTCAATAAAGTGTCTTTGGAAAGAGATGATGGAGTGTCCTGGGATGGAGGGTATACAGTGGGGGAGGGGGGACCTCCCTGCCCTTGGGCCTTCTCTCTGAACACCCTGCACAATCAGTGCTGCTCACCAGGTAGCGCTGTGGCCCCTTCCAGGACGCCAGGGTGCCTCCACCTTTGGTCTTAGGCTGGCCTTGCTGTGCTTCCATCCCACATTTTCCTTCCCTAACCCCTCCCTCTTCAGAAAGACCTTATGACATGAGTCATCCTGTGGCCTTTAATCCTCTGGGTTCTGCAGAGCTGAGTCTGCCACTCACCAAGGCTGTCCTGCCTGACCTTCACGTTGCCCTGTCCAGGATGGTACCATGGATGGAATCAGGTGGCTCGGCCTTCCAAATGCTAGGCACGGTGGCTGCAACCTGGTGGCTTCTGCGGGTAGCCTGGTGGTTGGGCCATGCCCTGCTGGTCTACGGGCTGCCCCAGCTTGGCCTGGGCCTTGGGATCTCTCTCAGGAAGCAAGGGGCCTGGGCAGGTGTGTGGGAGAGGAAGGGAGGGAAAGGGCAGGGGCAAGAGCTCTGGTAATAGGGCCAGAAGAGTGTGGACCATGGATGGAGATCTCCAGAACCAGGATTCAAGATTCGGTCAAGCTGCTTTGACCTCTGTGGGACGGGACCCCCAGGGGAAGTGGCTTCCCCTCTGGGGCTTCATGGCCCTTGTTGGTAACATAAGTGTCTGACTAGGTTGCCCCAAGGTCTGTCCCAACCTTGAATTTGATTCCATGATGGGTAACTCCAAGGAGGTCATGTAATCTCTGGACCTCAAGGTGGTTGGGCGTGGAGGGGGGGTGGACTAAATGATTTCCAGGGTCCTTGGAGGGTTTAAAGCTGAGATTCTTTGATCTATGTACTACATATGTAGGCATGACAGCCATGGACACCCCTAGGTCTGCATGACCCTGGTAGTATGTTCCCCTTGTGCTGGCCCTCATTTCCTCATTAAGTCCCACTGTGTAAACAGTTTGAAGTCCTTTCTAGTTCCTGTGCAGTGGACATAGAACTGGGATGGAAGAGAATGAAGAGTAAAGGTTCTCTCCCTGCCCCTCCTTGGGATCTCCCATTCAGTGGGCCCTCCAGAGAGTTCACCCCCAGGGACCCAGAGGTCCCCATTCTCAGCCTTGTCCTCCCACAGTGGTAACTGGGGCCACAAGCGGAATCGGCAGGAGCTATGTTCACCAGGTAAGGGGGAGTCTGGCTCCACTTGAGTCTGTAACGTACCTGGGTATGGGCCCCACCTGTCTGCTCCATTGTATTTCTCATGCATTCTGTGTTTTCTCCCATGCATACTTTCCTCTGTGCAAGTCACTTTCTGGCCACTTTCTAGAGTCTGAGGCCATGTGTTTGCAGGGGCATCCCTGTGTAAATATATACAAATGTAATAATTAACATAACGTGTGTGGGTACATACACACAGATCCATGACAGCTTCTGCTTTCACATAATGCCCTACTGCTTACTAGACCGATAGACAGATATGGACACCCATATTTGTCCTGGGTGTTTCTGCCAATGGGTTCCTAGGAGTTCTCCACATCCCTCTTTGTCCTGATTTGGATGTGTCCTCTTGAGTCTTTTCTAGGTGTGGGATGCTCTGTGTGCCCACACCTTCAATCCCCATTCTTTTGTCTCCATACAGCTGGCCCAAAGAGGCTTCAATGTCGTACTGGTCAGCCGAGATATACATAAATTACGTCAGGAAGCTGAGGACATTGGTGAGGGCTGCACTAGAAAGGAGGGGCATGGGTCAGAAGGGAGTCTGGTTAAGGTTCCACCATGGGATCTGGAACCAAAAGACCCGGGTTCAACACAGCTTTGCCGCCTATGAGCAGTGTGTACCTTGGACTAGTCAGTCCCATATCTTCTCTGGAACTTTCCTCCCTATAAAACAAGGAGTGGCACCAAGCTTCTGTTCTGAATTCTCTGATTTTTTCCACAGCAAGACTCCATGGTAAGGAGACAAGAGTTATCCAGGTAGACTTCACTAGAGGCTTGGAGATCTACGAGGCAATCGAGACAGCCCTGGAGGGCCTGGACATTGGCATTCTAGGTACCCACCCACTCCCTTTTCCCTTCTCAGTCCTGCCCCCAGAATTCCTCTCCATTCTCTTGCTCTGTGCTACTGATCTGTTTTTTTTTTTCAGTCAACAACGTTGGCATGGCTAACTCGGATGTCCCCAGGAAGCTACTGGATGTTGAGAATGCGGGCAAGGTAGAAGAAACCACATCAAACCCCCCCCCTCCCACTCATCCCCTTTCCCATTTCTCTTACTTTTTCCATCTCATCTTCTCCCCTATTCCTGCCCTCTTTATCTGCCCCTTCCCCCATTACCCCATCTTCTCTCTTATCTCACCCCCTTCCCCTCCCCAAAAAGGCCCAAAAGTGCTTTGTAAAAAAACAGCTCAGAAATGTGAGCTCCCCTTGCTTTTGTGGCCATGACTATAATCAATGTTGAGAAAATATTGCCTTAGAAATTCTGATAGATTTGTTCCACTCTACATCTATTTGTTGAACCTCTATTTATTTAAAATGTGGATTGATTTGTTTTAATTGGGCCTCTGGCCAAGCTTGGGGGGAGTGGATTTGAGGGCTGAGATGGCACGGGATGGGAGTGGGGTGGGGAGAGCCTTGAAGGATGAGAAAGAACTTTCTTTCATCAAACTCCAATGCAAGAATTCATGGCTGTTTTGCCATGAGAGACCCTGGGCCCCATGGAAAATAAGAGATGTGTTGTGTCTTCCCAGGAATTCACAGACATGATGAATTGTAACATGCTATCTGTGGTTCAGGTGAGACTGAGGTAGAAAAGAGAGGGGATGGAAGGGTGTGTGTAGGGGGAGGATGCGGGAGGGGTTCAGGGGACACATCTTTTCTGGGGATGGGCCAAGGTTGGGTAACTGGGTGGACTTAGCCTCTGCCTCTTCTTCCACAGATGACCCGGATCATCCTACCACAGATGGTAGCCAGGTAGGGGCCCAGGCCTCCCCTCCTCCCCACCCCTCCACACAGACCTCCTGGCCTGTCCCATATTCCTCTGCCTTTGATCCCCCCTCCTCAGTTCTCTTCAACTCTGCAGGGGCCGTGGAGTGATCATCAACATATCCTCTGAGGCTGGCAAGCAGCCTGACCCATTATTGGCTTTATATGGGGCTACAAAGGTAAATGGGTCCCCCAGTGGAAAGAGCCCAGACCCCCAACACTTTTAAGTTAGCAGGAACAAGAAGGAGGCTCAGACATTGGGACAGAATGAATAGAGCGTCGGGTGTGGGATGGGAGGGGGTAGCAGGAACAAGAAGGAGGCTCAGACATTGGGACAGAATGAATAGAGCGTCGGGTGTGGGATGGGAGGAGTGCCCCCTCTGCCCCTCCTTCCCTCAGAGTCCTCAGACAGTCAGCTCTCTCAGTTGTAGGTCTGCCATATATAAAAGTAGGGACTCCCCCATTCACCACTACCCGTATGGGTTCAGTAATTACATAAAAGGAGATATCATAGAGTAATAAAACCAAGCCAGGCAAAGCCTGAGTGCCCCATTATCAAGTGGGGCCCCAGGAGCCTCCTGGGAGATGTCAGGGGAAGCTGATCTTTACTCTTCCCTATTGGAAACTGCTGATAAAGCTCTCCATGTGAGGGAGGGACAGAAACATTTATTTAAGCAATCATTAACATATTGCTAGGCTCTGTGATGAACACTGAGGTTTGGGTAGAAGCAAAACAAACAGTGCTTGCCCTAGGCTTGGAGGGGAGGTTATTATTTAGAACTCCAGGAAGTCCTGAGTAGGGCCAGGAGGGGAATAAAGGCAAACCAGTGTGGGCATGTCCACAAAGTGAAGGCTTCAGCTAGAAATGGCCAGGGAGAGCCGGGTGACCGCCCTTGCAGAGGCATATCCCGTGGTGAACAGACCAAAAGGTTGGAAGCATGGGAGGAAGGAAATTTCTAGAGCAGATAGCGAGAAAAGACAAGGTTTCGAGGCCCAGAAGGTTTAGAACAGGGCGAGGAAGGGAGTGACATATTATGAAAGTATTAGTTGGAGGAATTGGGAATGTTTGGGTTAGAAGTGTCTTCAAGCACACGAAAGCATGTTGTGTGGAAGAGGCAGTCATTCTGCTGGGACACACAGGGCGCTTTACATTTATTTCATTTAATAGTAATAAGGAGCCGTTAAAAGTTTGCTGAGCACAGGTCTGATGTAGACAGAGCTATACGTTAGGTGATCCCCACTAAACTTTGAAGGAGAGATGGGTAGAAAGAGTGGACCCACGACCACCTGTGAGGAAGCTGTTCTGAAGGACTAAATGACTGGTCATGAGAGCTTGGACCACAGTGATGGCCCTGGAAAGAGAGGAGAGAATGGGTAGGACGGGTACCAGGAATGTGGGCTCCGCAAGGCCTCGTAACTGCCTGGATCCCAGCAGGGGGAGAGGGAAGGAACAAAGCTAACCCTAAGGTTCCCATCAGAGCACAATGGTTGAATAGTGGTACTAAGGGCAGAAAGAAGGGGAGGTTAAAGTGAAAGGGTTGTGTCCTGTCTTGGTTCTGGATGTGCTCCAGGTGGAAGCAACTGGCCTGAAGTCTTGCTCTGGGAGTCGTTGGCATTGAGGTGGCAGTAATGGGAGGGAAGGGAGATGGTCTCTCTTCACTTCTCCCTGTCCGTTCTCTTCTTTAGTGCTGGACATATCATGATCTGTTGAAGGAACTAGGGGTAGGTCTGCCTAGGGAAAGAGATGATTGCAGATGAGGGAGATATGAGAACTATGTCCCAGGTATTTGAAGGGCTGTCATATGGAAAACGGATTCGACTATTTCTGTTTAGGGCAGAACCAAGGACAATGCTGGAAGATGCAGAGGCGAATATAGGCTTGGGACAGTTAGCTGGTACAGTGGATAGCACATCAGGCCTGGAGTCAGGAAGACCTGAGTTCAAATCTGGCCTCAGACGCTGGCTGTGTGATGCAGGGCAAGTCACTTAACCCTGTCTGCCTCAGTTTTCTTATTTGTAAAATGAACTAGAGAAGGAAATGGCAAACCACTCCAGTATCTTTGCCAAGAAAACCCCAAATGGGGTCATGATGAGCCAGAAAGGACTGAGACCACTCAACACCAATAAATGTAGGCCTGGCATCCAGAAAAGCTTCCTAAAAGTCAGAGCTATCAAAAAATAGAATGAACTGCCTCCCAAGATACTAGGTTGCCCCTCATTGAAAGTCTTAAAGCAGGAACTGGATGACCAGTTGCATTATAGAAGGGATTCCTCAGGTATGGGATGGACTAGACAGATACTGAATCAATGCCTTCCAGCTTGAGGATTCTGGGATTCCTTCTGTGCAGGCCCTTTCCACTGTGAGATTCTTTGTTCTGTGTCCTAAAAGCCCTCCTGATCCTGAAATTCTATAATCTAAGGTTCTTTGCAGCTTCCACATTGAATACTCTAAATCTCCTCCTAGCTCTGACATTCTCTGTTCTAAGATGCCACCCCCTCCCTTACCACACAGGCACACAGAACTCTGACATTCCCTATTCTAAGGGCCCTCTCACGCTCTCAACCGATTTTCTCGCTTCTAAGCTCTCTCGATTCTGATGTTTTCTGTTCTAAGGGCGCTGTCAAATCTGATGTTCCCTTCTTTAAGAATCCTCCCAGCTCAGACTTTGGTCTAAGGCCATCCCTGATATTCTCTGTTCTGAGGCTCCTCCCTGCTCAGTTAGTCTCTGTCCTATGGGACTTTCCCAGACCTAACATCACCACATTCTAAGGTCCCTCATAGTTTTTTTCTTTCATCTTGTTAAATTTAATATAAATACATTAAAAATTGTACATAATAGAAATTCACAGTTCAACTATAATCACCATTCCTGTTCTTTGTATATTAAAATTACTGTGTATTTTGATGATTTTTTTCTTTTTAAAAATTTATTATTTATTTACAACATTCTTTTCTTTTTAAGTTTTGAGTTCCAGATTCTATCCCTCCCTCCCATCTTCTCCCCACCCACTGAGAAGGCAAACAATATATCAATTATACTTGTGAAGTCATATGAAATGCATTTTCTTATGAGCCATATTGTCTGGAGGTAGATCGCACTTTTTCATCACGAGTCCTTTGGATTTGTCTTGAGTCAAGTCTTTCACAGCTGATCATCATTACAACATTGTTGTTACTGTGTAGGATGATCTGCTGGTTCTTCTCACTACACTTTGCATCAGTTCATATGGGTCTTGCCATGTTTTTTCTGGAACCATCCCCTTCATTATTTCTTACAACACAATAGTATTCCATTACAATCATATACCACAGCTTGTTCAGCCACTCTCCAGCTGTTGGACATCCCTTCAATTCCCAGGTTTTTTTGCCACCACT
Source organism: Petaurus breviceps papuanus (assembly GCF_028583685.1). Taxonomy (NCBI): domain Eukaryota; kingdom Metazoa; phylum Chordata; class Mammalia; order Diprotodontia; family Petauridae; genus Petaurus; species Petaurus breviceps. The sequence continues at coordinate 40,284,776 of NW_027185797.1, forward strand.
AAAGAAATATTTGTGTATATACAAGTCCTTTTTTCTCTTTGATGTCTTTGACCCAGCAGTGGTATTGCTGAGTCCAAAGGTATGCAGAATTTTATAACCCTTTGGGCATAGATCCAAATTGTTCTTCAGCATGGTTGGATAAGTTCACTACTCCACCAATAATGTGTTAACACCTATTTTCCCTCATTCCTTCCCGCATTTATCATTTCTACAAGGTATAAGGTGGTACATGAGAGTAGTTTAGATTTGCATTTCTCTAATCAATAGCATTTTTTCTTATGACTAATGACAGTTCTGATTCTTCTGAAAACTGCCTGTTCATATCCTTTGACTATCAATTTGGGAATGGCTCTTACTTTTTATAAATTTGACTCAGTTCCATACTCAGTATATATTTGCGAAATGAGGACTTTATTAGAGAAACTTGCTGTAAACTTTTTGATATTATTTCATTGTTTATGGTGCCTTTTAGCAAAATGTAATTTCCCTGATTGGACTATTAGGTGGTGCAGTGCATAGAGTGCCATGCCAGGAGTCAGGAATCCTCCTCTTCATGAGTTCATATCTGACCTCAGACATTCAGACAGTTGTTTGACCCTGGGCAAGTCACTTAACCCTGTTTGCCTCAGTTCTTCATATGTAAAATGAGCTGGAGAAGGAAATGGCAAACCACTCCAGTGTCTCTGCCAAGAAAATCCCAAGTGGGGTCACCAAGAGTTGGACATGACTCTTAACTTGGATATAACTCTGAAAACAAGAGTGACATGTCCAGGGTCACAGAGCTAGTACATGTCTGAGGCTGCATTTAAACTCAGGAAGATGAGTGTTCCTAAATCCAGGCCCACCACTCTTTCTACAGTATCACCTAGCTGCCCACTTGTTGGGCTTGGGTCCAATGAGCATTTTTCTTTCAGCCTTTTTTAATAGCTGTTTTCACATGATTGTCTTCTAAGTTTATGTCTTGGTCTTTCCTGCCACCATTGTATCTTTATATGGTCAGGGTCTTTCGTTTTTTTGTTGTGTGTTCATTTTTCCAGCCTGCTTCTTGACTTTGAACTTCACATTAAAGTTGCACTCTGCTCTCCTGGGGCTGGGAAGGTCCCAAGCTTTAGGCCCTTTAATGTTCTATTTTCAGAGCTAGTTCTGGGAGTCCATAAATTTTTGGTGCTTCTTAGGTGGTATGATCTGGGAAGAGGTGTGGTCATTGCTGTCCTGATCTGTTCTCTAATCTTGGCCGAGAAAGGGCTCCTTCTGCCCTGCAGCCACCAACGCTAGCTCTCCTCTTGACCCTTGGAATATGACAAGTTTCTTGCTGTCCTGCAGCCACAATGTCTTTGCCTTGGAACTGTGACCAAGTCCCTGCTCCCTTGTGACTGACTACCAGCGCTCTGATCTGCTCTATAACTGCTGCCCAGAACTGTGAATGGGTCGTAGAGTTGCTTATACCCCAGTGCCAGCAAAATGTAATTTGTTTCTGACTACTTGTGTGACCCCTTTACCATCTGTGTGCTGAGAGCTCTCAAAGCTGCTGTTGCTACTACTTTTATCAGTTGCCTCCAAGGCTCAGCATTGGTGACCCCATCACGCCCTGGGCCTTTGTCCACCCCGAGGTTACAGACCTTTCCTGTTGACCTCCTAAGTTATCTTAGGCTGGAAAAATGTCTCCCCGTGGCCTTTTTTTGACTCTGCTGCTCCAAAAGTCCCTCCAGTCTCTGTATTTCTTGTCCTCGATCCCTCCCAGCTCTAACATTCTCTGTTCTGAGCCCAAACCAGACCCCCAGAGACCTCCCACCCTAGCACATCCTTAGGCCTGAGAATCCAGAAATGCTTTGCCTAGAAACTTTGCTTGTCGCCCCAGGAAAGGGGAGTGTTTCCAGGGTGGGGGGGCAAGAAAGCTGGAGTACACTGTTAGGCTTGTCCTGGGGCTCCAAGCTTTAGGAGATTCAGAGGAGGATTCCTGGAAAGCAGTGGTCACAGAGCACCAGCAGGGCTGCAGCAAGGACAGGTCTTGCCAAAATAACCTTATTTCCTGTTAGAACAGGTGCGCAAAACTAGCACTGATCAAGGATATTCAATGGATAGCATTTACCTGGGCCTCACCAAGGCATTGCCTAGTATCTCATGATGGTGTAGAAAACAGAGCTATGTGGGCTAGATGGCAGCTTGATTGGGGCCGCCACAGTGCATAGTGTGCTGCACCTGGAGCTGAGCCTTAGCAGCTATTTGACCCTGGGCAAGTCACTTAATCTCTGTTTGCCTTAGTGTCCTCATTTGTAAAATGGGGATAATAACAGTACCTACCTCCAAGAGTTGTTTTGAGGATCAAATGAGACGATAATTTTTTTTTTTTTTTGCTTTTTGGAGTGGGGAAGGCAGGGCAATTGGGGTTAAGTGACTCGCCCAAGGTCACACAGTTAGTAAGTGTTGAGTGTCTGAGGTCAGATTTGAACTCAGGTCCTCCTGACTCCAAGGCCGGTACTCTATTCACTGTGCCACCTAGGCGCCCCAAAGGGAAGCACTCACTTTTTTTTTTTTTTTGCTTTTTGGAGGGCAGTTGGGGTTAAGTGACTTGCCCAAGTTCACAGGGCTAGTTTTTGTGTTAAGTGTCTGAGGCCGGATTTGAACTCAAGTCCTCCTGACTCCAGGGCTGGTGCTCTATTCACTGCGCCACCTAGCTGCCCCTACTCACTTTTTTTTTTTAATGATATGATAATTGTAAGGTACTTAGTGAAATGCCTGGAATATAGTAAACATAACAAAAATGGTATTATTAGCTATTATTAAATGCATGAATCTCAAACCACTTGAATGACCAGACTCAAAGAATTAGTTATTTATGATTTGATGTTGACTTGAAAGAGGTCTCTGGTGGAGTACCACAGGGATCTTTGTTTGGGCCTATCCGGTTGTGTGTTTTTTTTTTTTTTATCATTTTAATCACTGACTTGGATGAAGGCACAGGTGAAATGTACATTCAAATATGTAGGTCATCCAAAACTGAGAAGGGAACGTGGAAGGACCTGCCCAGGGTCTCCCAGCTAGGAAGTATGTGAGGCTGGATTTGAATTCAGGTCCTTCTGCCTCCAGGTCCATTGCCCCTTCCTCCCCCCAATGACATCGAGCACCCTGAAGGATTACGGCAGGCTAGAGCACTGCGTGGAGTCTAACAAGATGAAACTTTAGAGGGATGAATGGAGCCTTGCATTAGGTGCACAAATCCAGTGGTTGGTTGGACAATAGTTTATCTGAAAAAGATCTGGAGGTTTCAGTGGATTGCAAGCTCAGTGTCTAGTATGACTGTGACCCAGCAGCCAAAAAGCTAGTTAGATTTTGGGCTCTAGGAGGAAGGACATGCGGAATTCCAGGAACAAGCTGCTGATGGGTAGTGTCTCTCTGTGCTCAGGCAGGGCCACATCAAGACTCTTGTGGTCAATTCTGAGCGCTGCCCTTTAGAAGAAAACTGACAGTGGGGAAAACACCCAGAGAAATATCATCAGGATGGTGAGGGGCTTCGAGGCCTGTTCACAAACCTGGGAAAGCTTCTTCTGAGCCTAGCAGATGCTAAGGCTCCCCCTACACTCTCTCCACCAAAAACAAACCCAATCTTGCCTTGGGTTTATTTCCATGAGGCTTATTTAGGAATATGGGCACTAGGGGGGCGCCATAGTGCATAAATTGTCAGGTCTGGAGTCAGGAAGACTCTTCCTGAGTTCAAGTCTCAGACACATGCTGCTAGCTGGGCAAGTCACTTCACCCTGTTTACCTCAGTTTCCTCATCTGTAAAATTAGCTGGAGAAGGAAGTGGCAAACCAGTCCAGTATCTCTGCCAAGAAAACCCTAAAATGGGGTCACAGAGACTCAGGACTAAAAAAATAACTCAATGAACATTTAGGGATATATTTTCTCTCCAGATAGAATATGAGCTCTTTGAGCCTATGTAAGCAGTAGCAAGAAGGCCAGTTCCGCTGGTTCCTAGCATGCAGGGCCTGGATAGAAGACTGCATAGTACAGTGGGTAAAAGTGTTTGATCCAGAGTCAGAGGGGCTGGGTTCAAATCCTGCCTCTGACACCCATGTCAACGTGGGCAAGAAATAGGTTGTGGAGTTGTTTCAGTCATGCCCAACTCTCCATGACCCCATTTGGGGTTTTCTTGGCAGAGATACAGGAGTGGTTTGCCATTTCCTCGTCCAGCTAATTTTGCAGATGAGGAAACTGAGGAAGACATGGTTAAGTGACTTGCCCAGGGTCACACAGCTAGGAAGTGTCTGGGGCTGGATGTGAACTCAAAACTCAATCAGTCTTGACTCCAGGCCAAGTGCTCTGGGCACTCTGGCGCCACCTAGCACCCACAGGTACTAGGTCATTTGGCTCTCATCCTTAGTATGCCTTCCCCAGGGACAGAGAATCCGAGATCCACAGCAGGAAAGTGTCTCCAAAGTCCTTCTTGTCCAGACTCCTCATTTAGCAGCTGAAGAAGCTAAGAGCCAGAGAAATGATTTGCCCAGAGTCAGACAGCTATTAAATATGGTTGCCTTGGGATATGAACTCAATTCCTCTGTCTCTAAACCCAGCAGACTTTCCATGCTGCTTCTGGAAATCTCACGTTCTACATGGGGAACAGAGTCAGTGTAACTTAATAAATGTGTGAAACATAGTACATAGGTGCTTGATAAATGCTTGTGGATTGGCTGATTTCCCTCTACCCAAGGAAGAGTTGCTCACCCTCTGAGACTCTTAATGTTCAACAATCTCAAAAGGAGAGTCAGAGAGTCTGGACTGAGGGGAAACCCTGGGCAGGGAAGGCTTCCTAAGAAGAGTCAGGGTGGGAGGGGGTTAGCCAGTCTGGGTCCAGAAGGGCTCAGAGAGGTTGAAGAGCCCTGGGAGCCAGGGTGGTCAGGAAAGGCTTCCTGGAAGGGAGAAATCTGACACAGACTTTGAATGACTCAGGAAATTGTCAGGGTCAGAGGAAAGATTTCTCTGTTGTTTGGGGAACCGTAAGGCAGCTAGGTGGTGCCCTAGTGCCTGGAGTCAGGAAGACTCCTCTTCAGAAGTTCCAGTCTGGCCTCAGACACTTACTAGCGGTATGACCCTGGGCAAATCACTTAACCCAATTTGCCTCAGTTTCCACATCTGTAAAATGAGTTGGAGAAGGAAAATAGCAAATCACTCCAGTATTTTTGCCACTTTGTGGTCAAGTTTTGTTATTCAGTCATTTCAGTCCTGTCTGACTCTTCCTGACCAAGGGGGTCTGACATGACTGGACAACAAAACTTGGGAACTGTCCCCAGAGGAGAGGCCAATCTTAGGCTGTGCCACAGTTCAGGCAGAACATCGATGAGCTGGAGAAGGTGCTGATGGGAACCAGAAGGACCTTGAGTCTGGTCCAATACAAACTCCCCTCTTTGGTGTTTCAAACCTTCATAGCCAGGCTTGCACCTACCTTTCCAGCACTTATTACCCAAGAGCACAGTAGGATCACAAATGGAGAGCTAGAAGGGCCCTGAGAGGCCATTCCCTCATTTTACATGTGAGGAAACTGAGACCCAGAGAAAAGAAGTAATTTACCCACTATCAGGTGGTAGAGGTGGGATTCAATCCTTGCTCTAAAGTTGGGAGGGGCCTCAGAGATCATCTAGTTCATCTGAGGCCTGGGCAGCTTAAGTGACTTGCCCAGGGCCACACAAGTGGTAAGTCTCACAAATAGGATCTGAGGCCAGCCTATGTAGTCTCCTATCTGTACTATGCATGCTAAGCATAGTGGAATTGGCTTTCTGCTGCTGCCCATATAGGACATTGTAACCCCCCACCCCAACCTGCCTCTATTTCTGGACTGCTCTCCCTACTCCCCTCTGTTTCTTTGAATCTCCAGCTTCCTCCAAAGCTCAGCTCAAATGCCCCCCTCCCTTGTCTAAGTGAGGCCCTTCCTGATCTTTCAGGTATTTCCCTATCAATTACCTGGTATTTAATAAATGATGGTCATTAGTTTGCAATGTGCATCTGATCCCCACAACAGCCTTGAGAGGTAGGTGCTATTATTATGCCCATTTCACGGATGTGGAATTTGAGACCAACAGAGACAGAGCTTAAGCGACTTGCCTAGAGTCACACAGCCAGGACGTGTCTAAGGCAGGATTCGCACTCAGATTTTCTTCAAGCCAAATCTAGCACTGTGTCATCGTGCCCCATATGTTTGCTGTGGATGCATACGGACATGTGTTTCTTAGGATACAGTGGAAGCCCCTTGAGGGCAGGGATTGCTTTGGTTGTTTGTTTTTTAATCTAGCACCTGGAACAGCCCCTGCATAGAACAGACAAATACTTCCCAGTTGTTCAATTGGCTGATAGAGCCAGGCATATTCAGCCCAGAGAAGAAAAGGCTTTGTGAGGGACTTGGGAACTCTTGTCCAGGATTCAGAAGGATGTCAGGTACACAATAACCAGTCTTGTTCTCCTTGAACCAGAGGGCGGAACCAGGAGCAGTGAAGCATCCAGGGCAGACCAAAAGTCCTATCACTGAGAGAGCTGCCCAAAGGGGAGTGCACTGCCTGTCCTTGGGGATCCTTGAGCAGATGCTGGAGGATAGGGTTGTGAAGATTCCTCTTCAGGGGTGTATTGGACTAGCTGTCCTCTGTCTGGGTCTTTCCTGATGCTAACAGTCTCTGATTCACCCTCTCTTCCTGCAGGCCTTTGTAAATAGCTTCTCTCAGGCTGTGGCCTTGGAATACCAATCCTCGGGAGTCATTATACAGGTATGGGTGGGGTCATGAGTGTGCGTGTGATTGACATGAAGGGATGGATGGGAAGGTCTGTGAGGAGCTCAGAGATGAGGAGGAGCTTGGGAAGTGGGATCGGATCGGTGAGTGGCATGCAGGTCTGGTGGGGGCCAAGCCGGGTGACCAGTTAGGGGGCGGTGGGGAGGGTGAGAGCTGTAACCCTTCCATCCAGTCATCAGTCTCTTCTTCCAGACTCTCACCCCCTTGGTGGTCTCCAGCAACATGAGTAAATTACCACCCATAACATTCTTGGTGAAGTCTGCAGATGGCTTTGTCAGGGAGGCCTTGGATACTGTGGGTGTCTCGAGCTTCACCTCCGGCTGCTTCCTACACTCTGTCCACGTGAGTGACTAGGGTACCCATTGGGCTGAATGGACTCCTGGCAGGAGGGGTTGGTTAAGGAAGGAAGGAAGGAAACAAACATCCATTAAACACCTCTTACGTACCAAGCACTCTGCTAAACCCTTTACAAAGACCTCATCTGACCCTCACAAAAACCGTGGGAAGGTAGGTGCCTGTTATTATGCCCATTTTCCAGTTGAGGAGACTGAGGCAGGCATTCAGGGTCTTGTCGACCCTTGTTCAGGGTCACACAGTGGTAAATTTCTTAGGCTGGATTTGAACTCAGGTATTCTAAACTCCAGCCATTATCACCTATACGCACACACCTAGCTAGAAGTTGAGTCTTAGGTGTGTGTTTGTGTTGGGGGTGAAGGTGGGGGTGAATAATGGTTTTTTGAGAAAAAGCAATAGACTTCAGGAAAGAATGGGAGGCATGAATGAAGTCAGGTGTCTGCCCCAAGTGTAGTGTCATGGAAAGAACATTGGATTTGCATTCAAATCCCAGCAATGCCATTCATTTATTGGACCTCTCATCACTCACCTTGCCCAAGATATGTCTGGCACATGGCACAAAATAGTGGATTAGGAAATTCCAGTCTTGGATGTGAGGTCTTGGATATTCAATGAAGTCATTGAATATCTCTGAGACTCAGTTTCCTCATCCGTAAAATGAGGGGGATGGCTCAGGGGCCTCCCTTCTAGTTTTAAATCTCAAACTTAAATCTCCTTAAATTTCACTCTGTGAAATCAGAGTGGCTTTGATAAGGGGATCTCTGTGGTCCCTCACAGCTCTGAGTCCTCCTTTTGCAGAGGATGGGCTCCTGACCCTGTGATTTCATAGGAGATAGTGAGTGAGAATCCTCCCTCGCCCAATACAGCTTCTCTGCAGTCTAGAGCTGTGGAGTTGCCTGGGGCACCAGGAGGGTGTCACAGCCTGTCAGTATTAATGGGGGCCCCTTGTAAGAGACCTTACATTGTAAGGGTTACACTGTAGGCGACCCTTAGCCTCTCAACTGCATTGCTTCTGGAGTGCTCAGATGTTCTGAGAAAGTCATCAGAGCAAGGACCCCCCTGGGTCTAACACTGAGTCTTGAGGTCTTGAAGGAAATGCCTTCCACCAGACTTACAGTGGCATATGGGAACCCATTTCCAGGTGCCATTTGCAATGGGAACTCGCTTATCCAGAACCCATCTGTCCAATGATCTAATCTGCAAGACCTCACCTTTTTTTGTGGGGGGGACTTAGTTATAGGGTGCATGGCTCTATTTCATAGAGCTGGCTGGGTTCCTGACAACCAACTTCTAGAGAGTCACTTAATCCCAATTGCCCTGCCTTCCCCCCAAAAAAAAGCAAAAAAAAAAAAATTGGACAAAAAGATTAGAGAGGTGCATGTGGTTAACTAGAGAAGGGCAAGGTGGTTGATGGAAGTTAAGTGATGGGAGCAAAAATGGAAATACAAAAGACAACACAAAAAGTTGGACCCCAGAAAGCTGAGTTCTTAGAGATTAGGACATTGGACAAATGGGCTCTGGATGTGAGTTCCCACTGTCCCATCTAATATTAGGGTGATGATCTAACCACCAAGGAGTTAATTAGTTGATCTAGGTTTTGCCCAAGGAGGCAGAGACACAGATGAGTATTTTTTGAAAGGAAATTGGGGTTAAGTGACTTGCCCAGGGTCACACAGTGTCTGAGACCAGATTTGAACTCAGGTTCTCCCGACTCCAGGGTCGGTGCTCTATCCACTGAACCACCCAGCTGCCCCAGTGAGCCATTTTAGAAAGCTTACCAAATGATTTTTTTAAAGGAAAGAGAATTTTGAATTATATGCTCATAAACCATAGTGCTGGCAAGGATTTGCATGACCATTTTGAGTCCTATTGCCTTATTTTACAGAATAGGAAGCTGAAGCCCAGAAAGGGTAAGATATGGTGAGGCAGGAGTGTGTCTGAAAAAGAGCTGGGGATATTAGTGGACCACAAGCTCAATGTTGTAAGGACATTAATGCACTGGAAAATGTCCAGTGGTGAGCAGCCAGGATGGTGAAGGGCTTGAAATCCAGGTTATAAGATCAGTTGAGGGCATTGGTGGTATTTAATCTGAAGAATACACAAGGGGGTCATGATGACTCTTTTCCAGTACTTGCAGGTGGGAAAGGAATTAGCTATGTTCTTTGACCTCAGAGGGCAGAACTGGGAGCTCAGGGTTGGGGTGGGGAAAGGGGAAGGGGACTAAAAAGTGACCAATTTTGACTTGAGATTAAGACAAACTTCCTGACAATAAAAGCCATCCCAAAGGTCAATGGGTTGCCTTGAGAGGAGAGTTCCCCTTCCTTGGAGGTCTTTAAGCAGAGACTGGAGGACCATTTACTGCGTAGGTTCTAGTGAAGATTCTGTTCCTATAGAGGGTGGATTAAATGATCTCAAAGATAATTTCCCTTGTGACTGAGGGGAAGGAGGCATGGGTACCATCTGACTCTTTTCCCTTCACCAGACTGTCCATCCCAGTCCCAGGGTTCTTGAGCACAGAGGCTGAATTCTATCCAGTGCGGGCTATGTGCAAAGCTTTGAAGTGTATAGACTGCACTCGACAGCGTGTCAGATAATGCCAAACTGTTACAAACAACAGGGACATAGGTTATACTATGCTAAATGGTGAGGTTGATACTGTATATGCCAGAAGTTGCCTCCCGCACAGTTATATTGTTAGCAACATGAAGATTAGAACACAAGGTAACCTTTCTTAATTCATGCAGCATTAATACACAGGACAGCTAGGTGGAGCTGCATTGGATAGAGCTTTGGGAATGGAGTCAGAAAGCCTCATCGTCCTGAGTTCAAATGTTATCTCAGACTTTTACAAGGTGTGTGACTCTAAGCAAGTCACTTAGCCCTGTTTGCCTCAGTTTCTCATCTGTAAAATGAGCTGGAGAAGGAAATGGCAAATGGGGTTACAAAGAGTTGGACAACAAAAAGAACTGAAGAATAACAAATAAATACATGAGTACTTTCCCTACTGCTTTCCACATCAGATGGGAGAGGAAGGGGAGGAAGCATTTCTACACCATCTACTATGTGCTAGGCATTTAATTCTCATGGCAACCCTGGGTGCTATTATTATCCCCATTTTACAGTGAGGAAAACTCAGGTTGAGGTTAAGTGGCTTGCCTAGGGTTACATAGTTAGTAAGTGTCAGAGACCAGATTTGAATTCAGGTCTTCCGGATTCTAGGTCTAGTACTCTATTCACTGCATTACCTGTTGCCTCATCCTCTGCATTCTCCTCCCCCTAAGGCCCACATTCCCATTGATTGGTTCCTTTCAGAACTTCCAATTTAAAGTGAAGGTTACAGCAACTATTGTCATTAACCTTCTCCAGGGTGCATTGCAGGTTCACCTGCATAGAATTTTCCCTACCTTTTCCCTTCCCTCTTTTCAAGTTCCTTTTTAGCATTCTATTAGATGGGAAACTCCTTGAGAGCAGGGACTGTCTTTGTTTCTGCTTGTGTTTGTATTTCCAGCACTCAGCACAATACCTAGCACATAGTAAGGTCTTAATAAATGCTTAGTGACTGACTGCCAGGGTAATATGCAGCACTCATGTGGAAGAATCTTAGAGTGACAAAGCTGAGAGGAACACGTGAGAATAGAGAATATCAGAACTAGAAGGGACCTTAGAGAAGATAAGAGCAGGGAGGGACTTTGAATATGGAAAGTCAGAATCCTTAGAACAAAGGATGCTGGTCAGACCTGGGAGGCCCTTAGAACAGGGAATGTTAGGTCTGGAAAGGCCTTTAGAACAGGGAAAGTCAGAGCTGGGAAGGACATTAGAGCAGGGAATATCAGAACTAGGAAGGGCCTTAGAACAGGGATGTCAGAGCTGAGAGGGACCTTAGAACAGGCAATGTTAGATCTGGAAAGGGCTTTAGAACAGGAAAAGTCAGAGCTGGGAAAGACATTAGGGCAGGGAATGTCAGAGCTGGGAGGAGCCTTAGAATAGGCAATGTCAGAGCTGGAAGGGCCCTCAGAACAGGGAATGTCAGGGCTGGGAGGGGCCTTAGAACAGGGGATGTCAGGACTGGGAGGGGCCTCAGAACAGGGGATGTCAGGGCTGGGAGGGGCCTTAGAACAGGGGATGTCAGG
>NW_027185797.1:40296042-40313177 GCF_028583685.1 Petaurus breviceps papuanus
ACAGGGGATGTCAGGGCTGGGAGGGGCCTCAGAACAGGGGATGTCAGAGCTAGGAGGGCCTTAGAGATAATTTAGTCTAGAGATGTCAAAACTCCTGGACTGAAAAATACCAAAGTCCTGCCCAGACCAGGTTAGAGTGTAATTGGAAGAAGCTTACCACAGTAAATAAAACTCCACTCCATAGCTAACGTCTCCCCTGGACTCTGTTTCTCCTGGAGTTGCCCAAGGGGGGAAGTTCCACAGAGCTCTGGCCAGATCTGAGCCTGACAGTCAGGTTGAGGCCGGGGCCTCCTGCTGACCACTCGGCTCCCTCCTTTTTTCAGAGCTTGCTGCTGTGGCCATTGTTCTGCAATTCCAAAATCACCATGACATTTCTGGAGTTCTTGGCTTTTCTATTGAAAAAATACAGAAGATCCTGAAGAAGTTGTGAGAAGGAGATCGGGGCTGAATTGGAGACCCTGTGCTGGGAGAGGGGACATGACTATTGCTAGAGGGATGCGGGGGGCTGACAGACAGCCTTTCTCTCATTGGCTTATCCCTTTGTCCTGCTCCCTAGGGTCCCTTCAAGGAGGAACCCCAGTCCAAAGAAGCAGTAGCTATAAGTTGCTATAATAAATGACTTTCTCTTCAGCCAGCTATCAGCTGTTGGATGGCCAACAGCTCGTGGTCTGGATGGGAGTCCCAGGTCCAAGCCCCATCTCCACCCCTCATCACTCCCAGGTCTGCTGCATGGGGCCTGGAAAAGGAAGCTTGATCTCTCTTCCCATGGGCAGCCCTTTAGAAGCTGAAGGGATCCAAAAGGGCAGGGGGTGACTGGGGGAGATGCAGAAGGCCTCCTCCTCCTCCTCCTCCTCTTCTCTCCCAGCTCCCCCCTCTCAGGGTTGTCACAGACTCCAGGCTGGGGTGGGGGACAGGGGGGTAGTCAGCAGATTGAGGCCCCAGGAGCTCTGGTTCAAGTCATGACCTCCTTCCCTGATTTGGTCTATAACCCTGGGCAAAGTGGCTTCCTGTTTCTGATCTGGTTTCCCTTTCTGTAAAATTAGGTGGGAGGGTATAGATTTTGGTGGATCTCCCAAATCCCTTATAGTCCTCCTTAGGTCTGCCATTCTGGATCTTGGGTTCAAGCTGGGACCTTGCTCTCTATCTACACCAGCCTCTCACTTTTCAGATGGCATCAAGGCTGAGGCTCAGAGAGGGGGATGTGTTTGCCCAAAGCTGTTCACCAAGCCCACCCGGGCAGGGGCAGAGCCCTCTCTTCCCACCTCCTGCCCCCTCCCCCCTGCACTTCCCCCTTTCCCCACAGCCCCACCCCCTGCCCTCCCAACACCTCTAGCTGGAAGCTGGGAGGGGTGGCTCCCACAGGGCAGAATTCGGCCCTCACCCTTGGCTGCCTTTAGTTATCTCCCCTCCCCCACCCCTTGAGGAAGAAAAACAAGGAAACAAATCAAATTCCTGTCTCCGTCCCAGGGCCTCTGGGGACCCAGGAGGGAGTCACAGAATCTTAGAGTGTCAGAGCAGGAAGGGACCTCAAAGGTCATCTTGGCCAAGGTCCTCTTGAGAAATGGGGAAACTGAGGCCAGGGGAAGGGGTGTGAACTAGCTTGGAGTCTCACAGTGAGACAGAGCAGGGGCAGGACTCAACCTCCCCCTCCTAGCTCCCAGGCTAGAGTTTTTTCTACTTAACCAAGACTAGAGGCTGGGAAGAAGAGATTGGAGAAGGCCTTGACTTCCCTCCACTGGCTGGAGGGCTCCCTGGAACTCCCTGCCTTTTGGAGTTTGACCCTGAAAGGCTTCTTGGAAGCAGCCAGTGTGGTAGCCCGGGTGTGGCAGCATGTGTGAGGAGCTCAGCTGAGACCAGATGCCTCTTTTTATGGGGGCCATGGGAAGAGCACCGAGTTCAAATCCTACTTCTAACACTAACTTTGTGACCTTGGACAGCTCGCTGCCATCCTCCGGACTGGTCTTCCTTACCTGTAAAAGGAAGGGGGAAGGGGGAAATTGAACTAGCTGGCCTCTGAAGTTCCTTCCACCTCTAAATCTTATCCCGTAAATTCCTAGATATCTGAAACCTTTGGGGTAGGGAGAGCAGTAAGAGGGGAACCCCTTCACTTCCTCTTTATGGAGGGGGCCCTAAAGCACCAGTGGTGAGGCATGGGGCCAAAGTTCCTGCTCAGAAGGGAAGGCCACCACTTCTCCTCTGGCAAGGGGATTCCTCCTAGGCAGCCCTAACCATCTTGGGGTTCAGGCCCCTCACTTCTGGCCCAGCTCAATGTGGGAGAGAGGGCTTGGTTCCCCACCCTTGCCTTAGGGTCCCCTTTCCATCCACCCCTACTTCCCAACACAAGACAGCCTCAGTTGCTTGTTAAATAGAAACATATTTATTTCATAATCATACACTCTTTATTACATAAGGAGCCACCCCAAGAAGAAGTTTAGAGGGAAGAGAGATGGAGACTGGGCAGAGCAAGGCACAGCCTCCAATATTTCTATGGGACCTACCCTAACACAGGAGCAGCCCGGGCTCCCAGCTCTGCCACTGGCTTGCTGTGTGACCTAGGGGAAGTCCCTTTCCTCACTCACGAGCCTCAGTTCTCCTGGCTATAAAATGGGGGAACAAAACTGAAGGAGCTGATGCATCTTCCCCCATGATAGTCATGCACTTAGAGTAGTGCCTGGAACGCTTAGTAAATGTTTAGTGATTCGTTATTGATCTATGTTCTGACTTCCTTTTCAACCTGAACTCTCTGTTTTAAGGGCCCTCCCAGCCCTGAGGTTCTTCCTCGTCTGACAGTCAGGGTTCTAGAGGTTCTCCCCGTCCTGATGCCCCTCCAGCTCTGATAGTCTGTGTTCCTAGGGTTCTCCTAGCTCTGGCATTCTGTTCGGAGGACTCTCCTGGCTCTGACATCTCGTGCTCCACGACCTGGTTTTAAACCCAGGGACAGAATCCTTCCTTGGGGCAGGGTCTTTCTCAGCAGCAGATGTTGGGGGAAAGGGAGAAGACACAGGCTTCCCAGCTGGGACAGCAGCATCACAGGGCAGGTTCTAGGAGGCCCAGGTGTGCTCAGGGCTGGGCACGAGGCCGGGCAGGGGGCCGAGGGCGGGGCCTGGGCAGGCAGGCAAGATCGGGCCTAGAGAGTCGGGTGAGGGGTAGTCGGGCAAGTGGGAGGGGGAGGCCCAGACAGAAAGGGGGCCGAGGGACAGAAATGTCAGCAAAAAAAGCTCGGTCCCTGGGAGGGGCAGCGGCCCCTTCCCCGCTCTGCTCCAGGTCCCGGGCCACAGCCAGTATCTCATGGCGGGCAGCTGCGCTTCGGAGGCCCCGCACATCTAAGAGGGCAGCCACATGCTTCCTCCTAAGGAGAGATGAGAGGATATCATGGGTCTCCGGGTCCAGAACCATCATTCTATCCAGACATGGGGCTCGAAACCCTCCCAAAGCCAACTCTAGAACCCAGAGCCCCATATCCAGAACCATCATTATGTTTGGGAGGGGTTATCAAACCTTCAAGCTTAATTCTCACCCTAGTTCAATCCCAAAGGCCCCCCCCCAAAAGATCTAGAGCCATTGTTCTCCCCAAGTGCTGGAATCCAGAACCCCTCACTACCCCAAAAGTCAGCTATAGAACCCCTAAACCCAGATCCAGAACTCTCAGTACCATAGCAATACAGATCTGGGAGTTTCACTCCCTATACAGTCAGCTCCAGAATAGACCTCCCCCTCAGGCAAGTTAGTCCTGGAATCTTTATCTCTAGAGCCCAGAAAGAACCCAGACCCAAACCCCCAGCTCTGAAGAACACCCAGCGGGTGTCCCTCCAATAAGTCTCAAGACCCCCGATCTTCAGGTCATTCATCAGAGATGCCTGTGTGTGTGTGTGTGTGTGTGTGTGTGTGTGTGTGTGTGTGTGTGTGCGCGCACATGTGCGCGCCCCTGTGTTGGTAGGTTGCGCGCCCCTGGTTCATAGGCCCCCTCAGGGTTTCACTGGGTGTCCCTGGGCTCCCATCATGCTCCCCAGGGGCTACTAGTGGCCGTGCCGCCTGCCTGCCCTGTGGCCCTCCCCACCTCCTCTTCCTCTCCCTCCTCTTCTCCCCACCCTCCACCTCCGGGCCCTTCCTGTGGCCTCCTGTTTGTCTCCCCTGTGCCCACAGCAGCGGCGGGTGTGAGCGGGAGGGGCCGGGGCAGGAAACGGCCGTCAGACACGCTCACTCCACCCCCGGGGGCAGGAAACGAGGAAAAGCTGAGCCAAAACCCCAGAAGGCCACGTCAGCCAGCCCAGAGCTGGCCCGGGGCCCAGGGCACCTTGGGCAGGAAGTGAGGTGGAAAGAGGCCAGACTCAGGAGGCAGGGGCCCTGGGTTCGAATCCTAGCCCCACCGCCCACCTGCCCAGTGGCCCTTCTCAGTGGTTGTTGTTGCTATGATCAATCATTTTGTCAGCCTCTGGGTCCCCAGGTTCTCTCCCCACTCCTCCCCTCACCTGATATCAGGATAGTCACGAACCAAGACCCCAACCTCCACCTGGATGCTGGGTGTATCCTCCAGCTGCAAAACTTCAGCCAGATGTGGTACCACAGCATCCAGCCATGAGGCCTGAGACTCCTGAGGACAAGAAAGCAGCACTAGCCAGGGCATCCTTCCCAGAGCCCTCTCTTGTCTAGGCCCCCCAGCCTCCAATCAGCAGCTGACACCTGGCATCCCAGCTCACTCCTGACTCATCTGGGGACCCAGGGCAAGGCAGCTCCTTCCTCTGGGACATGGACATTGAGGGAGATAGATGATCAATCCCTAAGGTACCTTCTGGCCCTGACTCCATGGTCTAAGATACCTTCAAACCGGCAGGCAGCCAGGTTACTTAGCTTTTCCAGCCAAAGAAAGTTTACTCCAGACTTACAGTAACTGAGTTCAAACCCCATTTCTATATACTTTCATTTCTATCACGCTTTTTAAAGTGCATGTGTTGGGGCAGCTAGGTGGTGTGGTGGATAGAGTTCTGGCCTTGGAATCAGGAGGACCTGAGTTCCAATCTGGCCTCAGACTTTACTAGCTGTGTGACTTAGCTAGTCACTTAACCCCGATTGTCTCTAAAAAAATTTAAAAAGTGTATCTATTGCATATCTTATTTGGTCCTCACACACAACTCTGTAAGGTAGGTGCTGTACTATCCCCATTTTAAAGATGAGGAAATTGAGGCAAGCAGCAGGTGACTGCCAGGGTCACACAGCTAGTATCAGGGCACAATTTGAATTCAGGTCTTGCTGACTTTTGACTCAGCATTCTTTTCTTCAGTGATGTCAAACTCATATAGAAGAGAATCCCTGTGAGGCTGCATGTGGACTCAGAAAACCACAAAGTCACATTATCTATACCATGCTGTATTTTGTTAGGTATCTCCTGATAGCGTTTTAATCTGGTTCAGGCCTAACTCAGGAGTTTTGCCCACTGCTTGTGGGTGCCCTGAGTTGGACAGCTCTACTTAGGTCATCTAGCTGCCTGCTTATATGACCTTCTCCCTCCCCAGGACTCAGTCTCCTCATCTGTAAAATGGAGAGCTAACCTAAATGAGGGCATGTATATGAAGCACTTCGAGGCCTTGGAGAGTAACAGCAATGTCACCTCTGCTGAGGAAGTCTAAGAGCCTGATTCTCTGATCCTAAGACTCCAGTGGGCCTGGGCAGAATTCCACCAGGCGTCCTTGAGCCTTGGTGTGAAGATCCCCAAGGAGCGGGACCCTGCCCCCTCCCAGGCAGCTCAGCCCACGGGGTCTAAGGTTCCCAAATTCCCAGAGGCCAAGACACTAAGAATCTAATAGTCTAAGGAATGGGATATTCCCCTAAGGATCCCAGAACTTGCTTTTTAAGTGGAAGGTCCTAAAGTGCTCTGAGGTTCTTTGGGTCCAGGTTTCTGTCCCTCTGAGCCTTCCCCCTCCCCCTTCTTCCCATCACTAACCAGCCTCCTGAAGAGCCTCTGGAGCTGGGCAGCCTCATCCCTCAGCCTCCCGGCCACGCGGCTCCTGGAGCGGGCAGATCGGCAGCGAAGGCGGCCCCTCAGCAAGGGCCGGACGTATTCTATCAGTGCCCTTCGGTGCAGCTCTCCCACTAGGGCCTAGGCACAGAGCAGAGTGAGTACAAAGGGGAGACACAGGGATGTGGAGCAGGGAGAGAGAGATTATCAGGACAGAGCAAGGAGAAAGATGGAGGGGATATTGGAGGGCATGGAGGGGGAGGGAGAGGGGAAGAAACTATGGGGATTTAGATGGGGAGATACAGGACAAAAGGAGATGCGGAAATGAAAACAGGAAGAGAGAAAAGGGGGAGAGACTGGGGGACACAGAAGGGGGAGAGATATAAGGTACATAGAGAGGAGGAAATATTTTTGGTTTTGCTTTTTGGAGGGAGGAGGGCAGGGCAATTGGAGTTAAGTGACTTGCCCAAGGTCACACGGCTAGTAAGTGTTAAGTGTCTGAGGCTGGATTTGAACTCAGGTCCTCCTGACTCCAGGGCCGGTGCTCTATTCACTGTGCCACCTAGCCACCCCAAGAAGGAAATATTTAAGAGATACAAAAGGGTGTGAGGGGAGATGTGGGGTCATAGAAATGAGAGTTAGAGAGAGGGAGAGGGGAGAAAGTTAGAGAGGGGGGAGAGTGAGAGAGGGGAGGGGGGGGAAGGAGGGTCAGGGGGGGGGAGGGGAGGGAAAGGGGGAGAGAGAGAGGGAGAGGGAGAGATGGAGAGGAGAAGAGAGAGACGGGGAGAGAGGGGGGTGAGGGAGGAAGGGAGACAGAGAGATACAGAGGATGGATATTATGAAAAAAGACAGATGGCAGAGATGGGGCTAGACTAGACACAGAGATCCAATTTTGGAGGAAGAGGAGGCAGGGCAAAGGCACCGGGAGAAGGGGGGATCTCTTGCCGCTTTCATTTTTCTGCCCCTCTCCCTGACCATTCTCCAACCGTCCCTTTCCTCCCACCTGTGGACATGTCCATTCATACCTGGTAGGGCCGGTCATGCATTCTTCTGAGGGCCAAAGCCTGAGCTCCCAGGGTCCCCACAATGCCATCCAGGGCCTCAGAGCTGGTCAGCCACTTCCGACGCATCAGTTTGGAGAAGTGGGGCTGGATTTGTCCAGAGAAAGGAGAGGAGATCAGGGTTCATCTGACTCACAAGCCCCTTCCCCCCGACCCCCAGGCCCCTGAGTCCGTAAGTAGGTGAGTCAGGGATTCTGCCCCTTCCAGCTTTAATGGGGGGATCCATGAGCCGTTGGTGCCTTTGCGGGCATGGGAGGGGTTGAGCACACACAGGTGGCCAAAGCTGAAGCTCTCCTAATTAATGCTCATCCAATTCATGGCCCCCCATTGCACAGAGTCCCAGACTTGAGCACAAAATCAAGTGCAGCGTCACACTCATCCCAGCCCAGAGGCCCGGCCATCGCCACAGTGTAGCCACGGGATAGCAGGCCACGGGCAGCCAGTGAGGGCTGAGGCCCAGACCCACCCCCCAAGCGGGGCCCTCTGCAGACATCTCTCCCTCCTCCCTCTGTTCTGCTCCCTCCCCTTTCTTTCCTTTCTTCCTTTGTCTTAGTCTGGTTTCTGGCTGGCCAGACCTTGATCTGATCCTGATCCGACCCTTGTCATAGCTCCCGGTCCCCCTTTTCTAGTCACTTTGGAAAGGTGGCCAGAGGCTTCCTAGGACTGACCTGCAGTTCTTGAAAGAGCAGGTCAGCCAGGACTCGGTGACAGAGGCGAGTGACGCGGTCCAGAGCACTTGCAGCTGCCTCTCGAGCAGGCTCGCTCTCTGAGGGCCCCACCCGGGCCAGACGCTCAGCCAGGGCCCTGGGGGGTGGGGGGAGAAGCCAGGGCTCCTCACTAAATGGCCTTGGGTCCCAGCTGGCTCACTCCACATCTTGGGCAGGCGGGCAGGGGAGTGTGTCTCTCCATGTTTGGAGGAGGGGTAACTCTGTCTTTGGAGGGTCTCTCTTTATCTTAGTGGTGGGCAGGGGGCATGGGTTTATCTCTGTCTCTGTGAGAGGTCTCTCCATGTCTCTGATGGGGGGATGTCTCTGTCTCTTGGAGGAATCTCTCTTTATCTTTGAATAGTCTTTCTAATGGAGTTTCTCTTTGTCTCTGGAGTTATCTTTGTGTGTCTGTGGGGGTCATGTTGTCTCTGGAGAGATTTCTCTCAGAGTGGCGGTAGGGGAGGGGTCTCTATGAAGTCTGTGTCCCTGAGGAGGATGCCTCTCTGTGTCTCTGGGAAGGACTTTTTTCTTGAGGCCAGAATGGGGGTCACTTTCTATCTCTCCCCAGGAAGCACAAAGGGACCATTTCTGTGGCCCTTTCCCTGAGGGGATGGAGTTGGGGAGAGGAATAAAAGGACCTCAGAACACCTGGGATAGGGCCAGACTCTCCAACAGAAGGGGAAATGTTAGCTTCTCTTGGGGCCCTTCTCCCCGTCCTCTCTAGGGTCTGACTTACCGAAGCGGGGGACCACAGTTCACCAAGGTAATCGTCCGACTAATATAACTGTCACTCGGCAGCTCTCGGACGCTTGGGTTCTCATGGAACCGCTCTACTCGCTGCTGGAAGCTGGAAGTTCAAGAGAGGGAAATTCAGGGTCCCCTTTGCAGCCCACCTGCCTCATACCAGCTTCTGAGGTCACCTCCTCCAGGAAGCTCTCCAGGTTTCACCCCCCCCCCACCTGTTTAATCACTTTCTCACCTCATCACTTTCTCACCTCCCACTCCCTTCTCCACCCTCAGGCAATCTGGTTTCCATCTTCACCACCTGACTGAAACTGCCCTCTTCCGGGCCACCAGGAATTTCTCTATTGCTAAATCCAATGACCTTTTCTCACTCTTCCTCCTCCTCCACCTCTCTGCAGCTCTGGAGCCAGTCTATCACCCTCTCCCCTGAACACTCTCTCCTCTGGAGATTTTCATGATGCACTTCTCTTGGAGAACCTCCTGGTTCTCCTACATGATTATAATTTCTCTTCTCCCCATGGCTACTGTTCTCCAGTATTCTATCCTGGCATCCCTTCTCTCTCGGCATATATTCTCACTCAGCATATAACCTCATTGCAAGGGCTCAATGGCCATCCCATGTCCCAGATGACTCCTCTATCTAAGCCATGTTTCTCTCCCAAGCTCCAAGCCAACATCACCACTGTCTGCTGGACTTTTCCATCTGGATGTCCCATAGCTGAGAACTCAGATAGAACCCATAATGTTTCCTCCCAAACCTACCCTCCTCCTAAACCACGCCCCCCCCCATTGCTACAGTTCATGTCTCCATCTTTCCAGTAAGTCCCCACAGACTCTGTTCCCTCATAGTCAACCAGTTCCCAGTTGTTGTTCATTCTTTGTATCCTGAGTGTCTGCTCCCTTCTCTCTAGCCACCAGGCTCCCTCAAGCACCTCTCGACAGTCTTATTGCAAGAGCCTCCTGTTTGGTCTCCCCTTGACAATCTACTCTCCACAACCAGCCAAAGTGATATTCCCAAAATACAGTTCTGACCACATCACTCTACTACTGCTCAAAAGTCTTCCATGGCTCCCTATCACTCCAAGAATCAAATACAAACTCCTCTACTTGGTATTTCAGATTCCAGTCTACTTTTCCTGTTTAACCTCACATTACTTCTCATCTACTCTATTCCAGACAAAATGTGTACCTGCAATTCCCATTCTCTCTCCTACCTCATGCCTTTACACTGACTGTCTCTCGTGCCTGGAAAATACTCCCTCTTCGCTTTCTCTGACGCTCAATTACAATGCCATCTCCCACTTGGGACCTTTGCTAATCCTCCCCCCTCTCCCAATTTGCTAGGTCTCCCTCCTTTCTGAAATTCCTTTAAAATTGCACCCCCCCAAATTAAATAATCAAATAATTGTTTATGTATCTGTTTCTATACTATATCTCCCAAGTATAATGGAAACTCCTTGCGGGAAGGACCTTTTTGGGGGTCCTTGTAACCCCAGAGCCCGGGACAATACCTGATACATAAGCCACCTTTTGTAGGAAGTCTCTCCCCGCAACCCATCCCACCTCTTCCCACTGAGACCAGCCTCAATCTACTTAGCATACATCTTATATGTACAAAGTTATTGGCTTGGTGTCTCCCAGATTTGAATGTAAGCTCCCCGAAGGCGAGAACTGGGGGGATGTTTGGGGTCTTTTTGTCCTTTTCTTTGTATTCCCAGCCATTGGCATGGGACCTGGCACAATTATTTAATAAATGCCTGTTGTCTGGCTGACTGAAATAGTAAAAGCTTAATCAATGCTGGGTTGAACTGAATCCTAGATTAGTTGCAAAAAAGGGCTGCCCTGTGTCGGGGGAAGGTATTCTGCTAAACCTGGAAGGCCCCAAGACTCGAACAATCTCTGCCTTCAAGGAGCTTACAGGCTTTGGGAGAAACTATCACTTCAGGCAGTCCTTCCACCTGCATTTCTTAAGCACCGTGATTCAGTGCTAGGTGCTAAGCAGACACACAGTAACGAAGCCAGTCCCTGCTCTGAAGGTGCTTACATTCTTTGTAGAGGAAAACAAGGTGTACCCAGAGAAGTTAACAGGCTCTGAGAACTGCGGCGGTTCATAGACCCTGAAGATTTGGAAAACTTTTTCCTCACCGTAGCCCTCGAAAGCGGGTAGCACCATTGTTACAAGACCCATTTTACAGATGGGGAGACTGAAGCTCAGAGAGATGTACAAGAGATAAATAAAAGTTGGAGCCAGCCTCTCTTTAACCTGACTTATCTCTGGACTGTGCCCTCCTCCCCCTTCCTCTCGTCTGGCTGCTTTTTCCCTCCCTGGATCACCCCGCCTCCCATACCTCTGAAGGAATTCAGCCAGCCCTCCCAGGCAGCAGTGTGCCATCCGCTCCCCAAATTCCTGGCTGATGCGGGGGGCTTGATCTGTGTGCTCTTCCAACAGCTGGGGGATAGACATGGAGAAGTGAGAACCCCTTTCTTTAAACTCATGTAATCTACTCACTTGGAATGGTGTTGGCCCCTTGGAGATCTTCCCTCCTTACCTGCGATAACCCCAAAGCATCTTCAAGTTTTCAAATTTTAAATCGTTAAGTTTGTAGAATTTTATATTTGCAGAATTTTCAATCTAAGAATTTTAGACTGTCAGGATTATAAAATCTTAGACTATAAGATAATTTAATTTTTTTAAATGATAAAATATGAGGTTAATAACTAACATTTATATGATGCTTTAAGGTTTATAAAGTGTTATTCATATGCTATCACATTTGATTCTTACAACAACCTTGGAAGGTAGGTACTGTTACTTTTTTTAAGACAATGAAGGTTAAGTGACTTGCCCAGGGTCACACAGCTAGTGTCTGAGCCCAGATTTGAACTCAAGTTCTCCTGACTCCAGGCCTGGTGCTCTAGAGACTCTAGCCACTGAGCCACCTTACTGTCCCAGGTGCTCTAAACTGAGGCAGACAGAAATGAGGTGATTTGTGCAGGGTCACACAGCAGGTAGTTAATGTCTGAGGCTGGATTTGAACTTAGATCTTTCTGACTCCAGGCCCACTCAGCACTCTGTCCACTGAGCCACCTTAGCTGCCTCGTGTTTCCTCTAAAATTAGTTTTGTTTAATAATATTTATTATATTGTTGCAAAATATACGTGTAATTTAGACTCAGAATTATGTAATTTTAGAATCTCCAAATTTCAGCCTCATAGAAGACTTTAGTCTTAGAAAAATAGAATCTCGTACTTCTCTCATTCAGCATTTTTTTTTTAAAGCAATCGGGGTTAAGTAACTTGCTCAAGGTTACACAGCCAGTTATTATTATTTCTGGGTGTGGTGCTGAGTGTCTGAGCCCAGGATTCGATCTCCAGGTCATCCCGACACTGGAGCCGGTGCTCTTACTCGCTGAGCCACCTGGCTGCCCCTAAGCAATTGGGGTTAAGTAACTTGCTCAAGGTTACACGGCCAGGTGTTTCTGGGTGGGTGCTGAGTGTCTGAGCCCGGGATTCGATCTCCAGGTCAGTCTGACACTGGAGCCGGTGCTCTTACTCGCTGTGCTACCTGGCCGCCCCTCATTCAGCATTTTTGAATCAAAGAATGAGGCACCAAGGAACCTTTGGATTTATAGACCAGCATCATCTACTTTGCTCATCCTTAGAATTATGGACTCAGAAAAATTAGAAAGAGCCTCCCCTCCCCCTCCAGCCCCCTCTCCCAATCCCTTCTTCTTCCTCATAGGAGTGGGTGCTAATGCTCTCCTCTGTCCCTTCCCAGAAGGACAAGCCTTATACACACACATCTCACACACCTTATACACATACCTCTCACATACCTTACACACATCTCACACACCAACCTATCACACACCTTATACACATGCCTTACACACACACATATATATACACACATATACACATACCTCTCACAACCTTATATACACACCTCACCCACATGCCTCACACTTATACACGCATCTTGCACACACATCTTACACACACACCTCTCACACACATCTTACACACACCTCATACACACATCTCACACACATCTCACACACCTAACACACACCTCACACACATATACATACCTCACATACCTTACACACATATCACACACCTTACACATACATCGCACACACATATATACATACCTCTCACACACCTTATACACACACCTTGCTCACATCTCACACACACATCTCACACACCTTATATACACACCTTACACACACATCTCGCATACATCTTACACACACACCTCTCACACACCTTATATACACATATCACATACCTTATACACACCTTACACACATACCTCTCACACACCTTATACACACACCTTACACACACATCTTACACACACATATAACACACCTCATACACACAACTTACACATACATCTCATACACATATACACATACATCTCACACACATATACACATACCTCTCACACACCTTACACACACACACACCTCACAGACATCTTGAGCCAGGCTGCTGGGTTGGTCTTCAGTCCCGATCCATAGCTCTTCCTCTTCCTGCAGGGTTTGGAGCAGAGCAGCTCGGGTCTGAGCCTGGGAAAACAGAAGGGGGTATGATTTGATCCCCAGAGGAAAAGTTCAGGGAAGTGGTGTGGGGGGGGAGGGGAGAGCGTTCCTTTCCTCCCCACAATTCCCTTCGCTCCCAGAGTGTACCACATCCCATATACAGTGGAGCCCTAGACAGACCCAGAGATTTAGAAGAATTCTAGAAGTTTGGAACCTTAGAGGACCTTTGGCCCAGAGAACTTTAGACAAAGACTCATGCAGTCTGAGACTTGAGGGAATCATACATGTCTGGCCCAGTTGGAAGAGACTTCAGTGGTCACTTGGACCAGCCTCACTCACATGTTAGTGAAGGGGAATCCTCTTTCCAAGATCTCCAATGAAGGAGGCACCTGGCCATTAATGGAGGCCTCCAGTGAAGGGGAGCTCGTCACCTCTGGGGTCAGTCTATGATTCCCCTCTTGAATAACTCTAATCGTCAGGGCGGGGGGCATCAAGCCTAAACCCACCTCTTTGAAGCTGCGGCTCCCACTCTTTGCTATGACTTGTGTCCTCGGGTGCCCAGGAGGGAGAAGCCTGATTCTTCTCCACCCCACATGGCAGCTGCCATGTCCCTGAGGCTCCTCTTTGCCAGCCCTAAGCTCTTTTATTCCCTCAGCTGATCCTCACTGGGTTTGAGACCCCAACCCCAGCGTCTACTGCATTCCATAGACCTGCCTATTTAGGAACCTTTCAATAAAGGATAAAAGGATGGGTCTGGCACGAAATTTGGGGCTGTGTTGGTTGTTAAGCTGGTTGATCTAGACCTTTGATTTCTTTCAAATAGGGAATTCGTGGTGAGGAAAGCCTCACTACCAATACAGATTCACAACTTTTAACTACCTTCCAGACTTGGAGAGTCTCTTGCAGCAAGCAGAGGTTTGCCCAGAGTATGAGAGACAAGCTTTGAATCTAGGTCTTCCCAATGCTGAGGCCTTCCCAACACTACACCCTCCTGACCCTCCCCGATATGTTTTTGCTGAAGCTATGCTAGGCCCTTAAAGATTAAAGCTTCCCTTTCTAGGTGCGCATAAACCATCCCTTTCTTGCTACGTGTTAGAATTTAGCAATCATATCCTGTAGTTCAGAGGTAGGACTCTGCCTAGACAGAGCCCCAAATTAATCTTGGAGGCTTATCAATAATTACCAAAACTGTGGTAGTGACTCCTGCCCCAACCCAAAATTTCTCTAGGAAAAATCAGTCTGCTTCACATTAGCTCTCCCTTCAGGGTATTAACTTCCAACTCCATGAAGAAAACACTAAATATTCATTGTTCAGGATAGTAATTAAAGTAAAAGCTGAGACTCTTTGGCCAAACAATATGAAAAAAGGCCAGATCACCTCCAGGTTAGTGACATTTCTCATTCTTCATCTCTCTAGTCTCCATTCCCTAAAATACTCTCACAAGAGCATGTAACTGCCCACCTCAAGAACCATTAGTAACTCCCTTCTGCCTAAGACAAATAGAAATAGGCAGATAGATAGATGGATAGATGGGTAGAAAGACAGATAGATGTGGATGGATAGACAGACAGACTAGAGAGAGCATCTATTAGGCACTTATATGCCAGATGTACTAAGCACTAGAAATAGAAAAAGAAGAAAATAAAACAAACCACAGCCCCCCAGAATCCCCTATAGGAATCCGAGACTAGCCAACACCCACAGTCCTTTGGGCCAACAGAGATGTAGATGGATAGACAGAGGACAGACATTAGCTAGCTGCTATGCCTTGCATGGCATGGCACGGCATTTAAAGCCGTCCAAGGGGGCTCCAGCTCTTCCACACTTATTGCACATGATTCTTCTTTGTGCTGTCTGCATTCCAGCCAGCCCAGACCACTAGTCTTTCCCTGAAATTAGCATTCCAATGTTTTGCATGACTGCACATGTATAATCTGTCTCAGATTGTTTTCTCAAGGAAGGAGAAGAGGGAAGGAGAGAATTTGGAAGTCAAAATTTTAAAAAGTTAAAATTGTTGTTACATGTAATTGGGAAAAAGTATGAAAAGTTTTCACTTGAAAAAAAGAAATGAGAATTGCACCCCCCTGCTTCATGCAGGCTGTCTGGCCCTCGAGCCTGGAACGTGTTCTTTGCTCAGCCCTGCCTTTGGGATTCCCCCCTTTCCTGGCTCCCAGTTGGTGGGGTGCTCTCTGTTCTCACATGTTTGGGGTGGGAGCAGAGGAAAAGGAAGAAGGGTATCCTCCGATCCCTTTGCCCCCACTTTTTGTTCAGACACGTAGCCACTAAGGCCTGTCACCTGCCCCAAGGGGGGGGGGTCCCACCTCTGCATGACTGCATGCAGCCTTGGCCCCTTGCATCCTGCCCTCATGCTGACAGCTATCTCCACCTGCCTCCAGGTGAGAATTATTCTCCTTAGGGCTCTGTCTGTATCTGTCCTGAGTTTCAATTCTCTATTAGTTCTTTTTAGTTCTGGCCTCACCAGTCCAAAGACCATCAGAATCTTTGAGTCATAGACCTGGAGAAGCATAGACTTGCCCAAGGCCAGGAAGGCAGGGAACCCTGTAAACCCCTGGTGACCCACGTGGATGCCTTCCCCTTCCTCCCAGGTCACCTTGACGTCAGTCACACATTCATCCTCCAGGCTCCGAACGGTTTCAGCGGGAAGGAGGGGCCCCAGTTGTCCATTCTCCAGGGCCACCATGTTCACCAGGCCCAAGATCTCCCTAAGGGCAGGCAAGGGAGGATGTAGTGAGGCAGAGAAAAAGGAAAGAAGGAGGGGAAGGAGAGAAATAGTCCCAGAAAAGCGACAAAACCCTTGCCCTGGTCCCACCCCTCCCCTTCTTCTCTGAGACACGGAGCAGCTAAGCCCTGTCCCTCCAGCACCTCCTGAAGCTGCCATGGTGGCCTCTGGAGCAAATGTAGTCCTCAGCATAGCTTTTGCCACTGACATCTTAGAGACTGAGCAAGCCAGGGGTAGGGGGTTGGTGGATTGTTTAAAGGAAGAAGGGGCCTTAGAACAGAGGGTGTTAAATTTGAAAGGGCCTTTAAAATTTAGGGGAAAAGAAGGTCAGAGCTGAAAGGGTGCCTAAAATGCCTTCTAGTCCAACTCCTTTATTTTACTGGGCGGAAACTGAGGCTCACAGGAGGGAAGGAGGGATTCTGACTTCTCCGTTCTGTTGTTCCCCTCTCCCCACTCCATTGCCCAGTCCCTTTCTCCTTTCCTCTTCAGGGTCTCACCTTGGATAAACTTGGTTGTGCCAGTATAGGAGGGCATAGCGGTCAGCCAGAGGTAGCCAATGGTAGGTGGCCTTCCTCAGCCAATCAGAGAGGGCTCCATGATAACCCCGAAGGTAGACATCAAAGGCTCCCAGGTTCGGTGGGTAAGCAGGTGCCAGGCGGGTCCGAACAGCCCCCATGTCTGCCAGCAGCCTAGACCTCAGGGCCTCCAGTCTCCCAGCCATGGCCTCAGTCTCTGCTCTGGCAGCAGCCTCCAGTCGCTCTCCAGCCACCTGGCACACAGCTTCTGCCCAGCGGGCCCGGAACCTCCTGGCTGCCCCTGGTCCCCGGAGCCCATCAGCCTCCTCTTCCTGGGCCAGGACCTGGCCTAACTGGGTCAGGGGGGCCCCTCCAGTCCCTCCAGTAGCTCCAGGGTCTGCCAGTGTCTCCCTGACCAGTGCCCAGAGCTCTCTCTGCAAAGCTTCATAGAGAAGGGTCACATCTCGGGCCCTACGGCCCTCAGGGAGACCCCGGGCCTCCCCTAGGCTGCCAGGGCTGGACCCTGATGTCACCAGTTTCTCCTCAGCCTCTAACTCCAGGATGTGTTCATCTGCCCGTGCCAATTCTCGCTTCTGGATCAAGCTGAGGATCTCTAGGACTATGGGAAAAAAAGCACCATGGGGGGAGTGAGGGTCAGAGGGGACCAAGAGATAGGGGGACAGAAACATTGAGATGGAGGTGGATAGTGAAAAGTGGAGTGGGTAGAGAAAACAGAGGGAGAGAGAAGGGGAGGGGAGTGGAGGAGCGAAGAGAAGAGGAGAGAGAGGGAGGGAGGGAAGGAGAGAGAGGGAAAGAGAGAGACAGAGAGACAGAGACAGAGAGAGAGAGAGAGAGAGAGAGAGA
>NW_027185797.1:40313277-40337945 GCF_028583685.1 Petaurus breviceps papuanus
GAGAGAGAGAGAGGCTATTGGGAGGAAGAGTGGGGAAGATTTTTGGAAAGTTGGCTAGGTTGTGTAAGACAAGTCACGGGCTCCCTGTAGGGGGGTACAGTTTTGACGGGGGTACAGAGAGCCATCAGAGGTAGCGTTTGGGTTAGGGATAGAGGTCAGCAGGGGACAATTAGAAAAGGCCCACAGGGGCGGATGAAGGGTCCCTAGGGGCTCAGGGGCTCCCCTTGACCCTCCCCCGCCTCTGTTTCCTACTTGCAGGGAAGCAATTTCCTGTCCAGTGGCTATTTCTGCCCATCCGTTTCCAGAAGGTGGGGAGGGGAGGTGGGTTCCCCCAGCTCCCAGCACACTCCTCCCCTCTTACTCTCTACCTCCTCCCTTGGGGCTCGAGGCCAAGACCTGGGGCAGCTGAGCATTGCCTCCTCTCCCACAAGGGGCCTCGGCTCCTTTCTGTCGGTGAAAAGGCACTTTCTTGGCTTTGAGACCAGCAGAGCTCTTAGGAGGGGTTGAGGGGTTGTAGGGGTCAGGACTCCAGAAGAGAAGGGAAAGGGGAGGTTTAGTGCCAAGGAGACACAGAGCAATGGTCAATACTGGGGGGTGCAGTTAGAGCTAAAATTGAGATCAGGATCAGATTGGGATTGGGGATAAGGTGGGGTGAGTGTAATGGTTACATTTAGAATTGGGGTTAGGGTCAGGAGCAGGGTGGAATCCACTCTTGGAGGCAGGATTAAGGATAGATTGAGGACATACTCAAAAGCCAAGTTTGGGCTTGGGGTCCAGGGTGAGATCAAGGCTGAGTGAGGCTGAGGCCTGACTTAAGGCAGAGACCAAGGGCTGGATTTAGTACTGGGGCTGGGGGTCTGACCTGGAGCTCCAACTGAGATTGGGGCCAGAGGGTCAGAATTAGAGCGAGGACAGAGTTAGAATTTGGGGTTGAAGCTACATTTGAGAACATTGCTGGGGCTGAGTCCTGAGAAGGGGTTAGAATCAGAGATGAGGTGAGAGTCCCGGGACCACGGATCAAAGATTCAAGCAGGAAAGTACTTCAGAACCCACTGAGTCCTACCCTCTCATTTTACAGACAGAAAAGTGAAGGATCAGAAACAGTAAACTGCACTGTTTTGCAGTTGTGTCTGGCTCTCCACGACCCCTTTTGAGGTTTTCTTGGCAGATGCTGGAGAGGTTTGCTATTTCCTTCTCCAGCTCATTTGACAGATGAGGAAACTGAGGCAAACAGGGTGAAGTGTCATGCCCAGGGTCACACAGCTAGTAAGTATCTCAGGCTGGATTTGAACTCAGGAAGATGAGTCTTCCTCACTCCAGGCCCGGAGCACTAACCACTGCACACAACTAAGTCCTCCCTCCAGAGCTGTTTTCACTGCCCACAGATGAGAGTCAGAGGGTCAGACAGGGATTGGGGTTGGAGCACTTGGGTTAGGGTAACAGTTAGGGGTCATGGTTGGGGGTAGAGCAGAGGTGGCATTAGAATCAGGGATCAGAATTAGGGTCCAAGTTAAGGTTAGGTTTAGCATTAGGATCAGAACTGAGATTAGAATGAGTTGGGGTCTAACTTGGGTTTGGGGTTAGAGTTAGGGTCTCAGTTGTGGTCAGAGCCAAGCTTGCCAGTGGGATTAGGATCGGGGTTAGAGTCCAGACCCTGGCCAGGTTCCTTTCTCCCTGAATTATGGTCATCTCACATTCTGTTACCCCTCCCCACTCACCAGACAGCGGCTCCTTCACCTTGGGTGGCGCTGGGGCTGGGGGTGATGTCCCCAGGGCTGGCTCCCCTGAGGGCATCAGCCTTTCTGCCAGGGACCCCCGGCGGGACTTGGGCCCTCGTCCCAGCCTCAAGAAGGCCAGCCTCCGGGCTGCCTCGCCTGCAGCCTCAGCATCCCCTGTTCCACCCTGTCGGGCCCCGTTGAGCCTGGCCAAGAGGCCAAAGTCGGCAGAGCTCCG
The DNA here is from genome assembly GCF_028583685.1 of Petaurus breviceps papuanus. NCBI lineage: Eukaryota > Metazoa > Chordata > Mammalia > Diprotodontia > Petauridae > Petaurus > Petaurus breviceps. The sequence continues at coordinate 40,315,231 of NW_027185797.1, forward strand.
CCGGACCCCAGGGCCCAGCACCCGGCCCAAGAAGGAGCGGGTCTCCCCATCTCCAGGGCTGCCCACCCGTCGGCCCCCTCCCCTGCCCAGCTTGAAGGGTGACAGGCCCACCAGCTTCTCCAGGGTGGCCCGGCGGTGGCAAGAGGCCCCATTAGGCAGGGTAGAGGCTGACTCCCCACGGAAGGCATGCAGTTCCCCCTTCTCTTCCTCATCCTCTGCCCCTGAGGAGGACTCAAAGGGGTTCCTGGAAGGTGTCAGGGGCAGAGTGTTGGCACGAGTCCCCTTTGGGTCTGGCATTCGAAGGTTCTTCAGGATAGGCATTATGGGGTGGGGACCTAGAATCAGAATCATCAATGAATCTTTTGGTTTGTTTGTTTAATCATTGAATCTTAGACTTTCGACTTAGACTTAGAATCATGATACACTTTTCAAATCCTTGATTCTCTTAGAATTCTAGAAGCTTAGAATTATAGACTCATACCCTTGGGCACACCAAATCTTAGAATTCAGGAGTCCTAACATTTCAGACTTGTAGAATCTTAGAATTACACTCTTAGACCCTTAGACTAAGAGAACCTTCGAACCTTAGTCTTACACTCTCTTTGTTCATGGATTCTTAAAATATCTGAATTCTCAAATCATAGAACTCCCATAGAATTCTCAATTCAGAGAATCTCAGACTTTTAGAGTTTCAGCAACTTAATCTCATTCTATGCAGCTAGGTGGTCCAATGAATAGAACACTAGGCTTGGAGGTAGAAAGACTTGAGTTCAAATCCAGCCTCAGACTCTTACCAGCTGTGTGACACTGGACAAGTCAATTCACCAAGTCTGCTTCAGTTTCCCCCACTGTAATCACTACTTCCCACCATTGTTGTGTGTATGAAACAGGATAATATTTGTAAGTTGTTACTACTTATCCTCAGCCTCACAGACTCAGCACTTTTAGCACTGCTTGACCCTTGGACTCATGGAATCCCAGAATTTTAGAATTCTGAGAATTCTAGACTCTGAATACTCTCAGAATCCTATCCTTAGACCCTTACGCTCACAGACTCTTGACTTCTTTCAATCATAGAACCTAAGGAATCTGGTGCCCCATCTGGGCCCTTTCCCCATTTCTTTGATCTCTCCTTTTCCCTGTCCAGTAGAGGGAACCATATATAAATAAACCATATATAAAGTATTGCTCACACATGATTCAACTCCTAGAATTTTTGCTAGAGAGCCTCAACCACCCTCACATCTCTTTTTGGGTGGGACTGTTGAATTGGCCCCAAACTAGCCCCACCCCAGCCCCTGCCCTTTTTATAATTCCATGAGAAAACTCTCTTCGAAGGAGAAGCCAGTCTACCCAATCCCTATTCACTTAGAAAGCCTGTTGAGGTTTCCCTCAGCCTTCAAGGCCTCACCCAAATGCAACCCCCTTTAAAAGCTCATCCTCAGAGAATCTTAGAATTTGAAGGGATTTCTGCATTAGATCTGGAGCCTCTAGAGAGCGAGGCTGTTTTTGCTTTCTTTCTTTGTCTCCCCAGCACTTGGCACAGTGTACACAGTAAACATTTAATAAATGTTTGTTGATGGACCCAGTGACCTTAGGCGTCATCTACTCTAACCTGTTCCTGAACAAGAACCCTTTCTCCAACATGCTTAGCAAGTGGGCATCCGGGGTGGCTAGGTGGCGCAGTGAATAGAGCACCGGCCCTGGAGTCAGGAGGACCTGAGTTCAAATCCAGCCTCAGACACTTAACACAAAAACGAGCCGTGTGACCTTGGGCGAGTCACTTAACCCCAATTGCCCTTCCTTACCCCCTCCAAAAAGCAAAACAAATAAACAATAACAAAAAAACCTGCTCCTAGAAAAAAAAAAGGAGGACATCCAACTTTTGATTAAAACCCCCCAGTGAGGGAGAAACCCCGCCTCCCACCTCCCGAGGCAGCCCATTCCTCTTTAGGATGGCGCCAATTATCCCAAAGTTTAAATCTGCCTCTTTGTACCTTCCCACTCTGCTCCTCGTTCTTCCTGGGGGGGACGGAGGGAGGGAGCCCAATGAGGAGAAACAGAACAAGACTCTTCTCTCCTTCACAGGACAATCCTGCAGTCAATAAAGGGAGATCTCCCCCAGCCTTCTCTTCTCCAGGCTAACCACGTCCAGTTCCTTCAGTGGATCTCCAGATGGCATGACTTCAAGACCCTTCAGTATTCTGGTCACCCCTCACCAGTTTACTAGTGGCCTTTCTAGAAGGTGGTACCGAGAACTGAGCACAATAGCGTGTCCTCTTTCTTGATTGTGACTATTGACTTTGTGTTTGCAGTACAATTGGAGACCCCTTCTCTAAACCCATGTAGAACCTTTCATGTCTATTCTCTGGGTGTGGCCACTCATCCATTTCCGAAACCACGTTAATTGTACCATTGTCTAGACACACCTCTCCATCTTAGAGCCCACAAGCATAGCTTGGGAGATTTTTTTCAATTTCTTTGATATAATCTAGGTAAATTACACCCACAGCCTTCCCTGATTGACCAGTCTAGTAACCCTATCAAAGAAGGGAATAAGGTTAAGCTGGTGTGACTTGTTTCTGATGGAGCCACAGTAGCCCTCTGTCATCATGGCTTCCTTTTAGAGACATTCACTAGCTAAATATTGGATGATACATTCTGGAATTTTACCAGGAATATAAATCAAGCTCACTGGATTATGGTTTGCAGGTGCCACTCTTCCTTTCTCCTTCTCCAGTCCTGTGGTTCTCTTTTCCATGATCAAAGATCATGGAGTGGACAGTCACATCAGCCAATTACTCAGTGCTCTAGAGTAGAGGCCATCTGGGCCACCAAAGCAATCCCATGCCCTCTTACTATCTTCCTACTTAGTCTGGTTATCAATTCCCCATCAGCCATTTTTGTTCTGTCTTCAGTTTAATGATCATTCTCTTGGCTGAGAAGACAGGAACAAGGTAAGCCGAGGCAATGAGATTCTCCATTCCCTGGTCCTTTACTTCCGCCACCCCCATAGCTTTTGTATAAATTCATTTTTGTTGTTTTTAATTTTCTTGGCTAGCTTCCACTTTTACTTGGCTGAGGGAAGGAGTGTCCTTCTCTCCCCTCTCTCCTCACCAACCCAAATGGGATTCCCTCCTACTCTGAGCCTTCACAGCTTGACACTGTCCTTCCTTCATGGCCTTGTTCCCTATCCTGTCTAGGACTGGGGGCTATCTGTGGCTGGATCCAAGCCACCTCCTCCAAATATAGGTCAGGTTGCACCTGGGCAGCCAGGTGATGCAATGGGTAGAATGCCAGTCCTGGAGCAAGGAAGACTCCTCTTCTTGAGTTCAAATCCAACCTCAGACACTTCCTAGCTGTGTGGCCCTGGGCAAGTCACTTCACCTTGTTTGCCTCAGTTTCCTCATCTGCAAAGTGGAGCTGGAGAAGAAAATGACAAACTACTCTTGTATCTCTGCCAAGAAAACCACAAATGGGGCCACAGAGAGTCGGACATGACTGAAAAACAACAGCGTCCTCTCTGAGCTCAGAGACTCTTGACCTTGTCCCCCCTTGGTTACAGACCGTGCTTGTTGAATCAAAGTGAATAGAACTGTATATTGGAAAATGCTACTTCTCCTTCTCTACTTATCACTTAACCTTTCTTTCCCCTCAAATGCCATCATCATACTCTAAGATTTGGTCACCTTTGAGGTCAGGGTCTATGGGTACAGGAGAAAGATCACCAGAGGTATGACCTTAGGTGAGCCACAAACTTTCTGTCCCTCAGTTTTCTCATCTGACTAGACAGCCCCTGACAGCCCTGTGGGCTGAACCAAACCAAAACAAACCAAAACAAAACCAAGCTAGATGCAGAGGCCAGAAAAAAACCTGCTGGAATCCTGCAAGTGCATGGATATTAAGTTGGCAGCTCATATATGATCTTTGATGCACAGGGGTCGAGTTAGCATTTACACTGAGCCCTTACTGGCTTCCAAGGGCAAGGAATGAGGGGAGGAGCAAGACCAGTCCCTTCAAACACGTGACCTCTCTGGCCCTGAGGCACAAGGAGGATTGCCGATGTTAGAGACGGAAGACCTGGGATCAAATCCCCTCTCCAACATTTCCTAGCTAAGGGGGAGAAGGAGCAGGAGGAGGAGGAGGAGGAAGAAGAAGGAGGAGGAGGAAGAGGAAGAAGAAGGAGGAAGAGGAGAAGGAGGAAGAGGAGGAAGAAGGAGGAAGAGGAGGAGGAGGAGGTCTTATATAGCAAGGTTTATTTTAACAAAGATCTTTACACGTGTTAACTTGTTTGATCACCTATTCAGCTAGAGTCCCTCCCCTCTCTGAATCTCAGTTTCCCGGTCTAAAAAAAGAGAATCATGTTCACACAGGAAAGGCATGTTAGCATTTAAAGTCCAATCACAATCTGACTCCAGGATGATTATACTTTTTCTCCCCCTTCAGGCACTCCAGTCAAACTGGTCTCTTTACATTACATCTCCTCTCTTTTGAACAGCCTTTCACAGGCTGGACCCCACTCCTGGAAGGCCTTCCTTCTTTACTGCCACTTCTTAGAACCTCTAGCCCCTTTCACAGGTCAGCTTAAGTGCCCCCTCCTGCAAGAAATCTTTCCTGGTTATGCCCGTTGTTCCTGCCCCTTCTCAATGCCTTCTTTATTTCATCTATACTTTTTGTATGTGTTTATTCAGGTACATTTTTGTCATTTGCCCCCAGTCCAATAGAATGTGAGCTCCCTGAGGGCAGGGACTGCTATATTTTTGTCTTTGTGTACCCTGTAACTAACAGTATAGCAGGGGACAATAAATCATTATTGATTTGAATTTAAAATTTTAGTGGTAGAGGAATTAGCACTGTCATTATAATTATTCCTCTACCACCAATTGCTTAAGAGCTACATTATGAAGAGAGACATAACATGGATCTGAAAGTGCTTCTCTCCTGGGTCAAGAAGACAGGGTCCTCAGGCTAGCCTTTGGGATTTATTTTTTTTGGATATTCCGGGACTGAACACAACCATGTCCCAAGGAAGATTCTTCGGTGACTGGCAAGCCACAGGAACATGGTAAACCAGGCAATATTTGGAGTTTAGGGATACTGACAAGATCATAAAAGCAAGCCTCTTAAAGCCAAGTTGTTTTTTTTTAAGTCAGGTTTAAGTCCAGCAGGGAGTCATAACTGTAATTTTTTTCAAGAAGGTACATAATTGTGTCAAGGTGTTTGTGTTTCTTTAAGTCCTGATCTAAATTACAGTTTTTTTTTTAAATAAAAGCTATACTTTTAATGATCTGGCCATCACGAGAGATGGCATGGTGACAAAGAAAGGGCATCAGTTTTAATTAAGTCGCAGCCCTGCCACTTCCTAGCTGTGGAACCCTAGGCTAGTAACTTCTCCTTTCTGACCCCAGCTTCTTCAATTGTGAAATGGGGTCAGCAAAATTTGTATTATTTTAGGAGAAATCCATTTGGTAAGGAGGGAACCATGATAGAAATATAGGTCATGACGTAGATTCTGCATGCATTTTGTATTGCCTTTTCATATAGGGGGAATCTGAGTCTCTAAGGTTAAATTACTTGACTGGGGTCATAGCTAGTTAGAGTTTGAGGCAGGATTTGAACTCGGGTCTTTCTGATCATAACCCCAAAACACTATCTGCTACAGCATGCTATAATTTCTTCCCCCTCCAGCCATTCCACTACCACCTCCAAACCCATCGCCACACTCCCCCTTCCCCTACTAAGTTCTCTGCTTTCCTGCCTCTACCTCTCCCAGCTCTAGTTTCCCTGATGGTCCCATCACTGGGTAGATTAGGGAGTCAGAGGTCTTACTGTTTGTTGCCTGTGTGGCCTTGGGAAACCTCTCTGGACCTCAGTTTCCTCATTTGTAAAATGAGGGGGTAAAGGATTCAATAATTTCTAAGATTCCTTTCAGCTCCGTAAAGAGGATATGCGATACTTTCTATGTCTCCTTGGTTGCTGCTGTGATTATAGTGAATAATAAAAGTTTTTAATGAACAAAAAAGACATTGCTAGGTCTCATTCGCTGCAAATAATGGAGCATACCCCTGAAGTGGTCGCTTTATTGGAATTCACATTGCCTATTTCCATTGGGCTGGAACCAGTTTCTATATTTACATAATCATAACTTTAAAGAGTGCAAATTGCAGGTGTTTCTATTATAGCTGTCCAGGATTATAGAAACATATCGGGAGGAGTGAAAAACAGTTTTTAAGCATTTACTTTGTGCCAGGCACTATGCTAATAGTAATCTTGGATTGAGAGCTGAAGCAGACTTTTCAGTGTCATCAAACCCACCGTTTTACAGATGTGGAAACTGAGGCCCATCGAGGGCCAATGAGTTGCCCAAGGTCATACACCTGGTGAGCAGCAGTTCTTCGACACAATCCCAGATCTTCAGACTCCAATGAGTGAATGAATGAACGATTGATTAATAAATGCCTATCAGGTACCGAGAACTCTGTTAGGGCAGGAGTATACAAAGGCAAAAGTGAAAGTCTCTGCCCTCCAGAAGCTTACAATCTACAAGGGATAAAAACACTTTCACAGATAAGAGTAAACAGGATCAGGGCAAAATAAATACTCAGGCTAGGAGCTGCATCTTGGAGATAAACCAATTCCTAATTAGCTCAATTTGCATTTACATTGCCTTGTTGATGAAACATTTAGATAGAGGCTTAGAGGTAAAACGCCTAGATAGGATTTGATGCCTTTTTGACTGAACTTTAACTATTAGCTATCTCCTGTTGTCCCAGAAGCCTTCCCCCTCTTACTTCTAGGGCCTTAGCTCTGGGAATGATTTCCTCTTTATCCCATATAGTTTGCTTTGGACACACACACACATCTATATATGCCTGGAACATAGTAGATACTTGATAAATGTATATTGATTGATTGATTGTTACAGACTCTTCCCCCCTCATGCTGAGCTCTAAGGACACAAAGAAAGCTTCTCCTGAGCTCACCGTCTAATGGAGAAGACAACACGCAAACATCTTGACTTGGAATGGTGGCTTTGGAAAGCTGAGACTCATATGCAGGATTCTTGACGCCCAGTCTATTGAACACGTGTTAAGCACCCTCCCCTCAGATTTATGCATAATTTAGCCATTGCATTTTCATACAGAAGCTAACATTTATATATCACTTTCAGGTCTCCAAAGCTCTTTACAAACATCATCTCGTTTGATCCTCACATCAACCCTGAGAGGTAGATGCTCTCATTATCCCCATTTTACAGATTGGGAAACTGAGGCTGAGATTAAGTGATTTGCCCATGGTCACACAAACAAGTACTTGCCTAAGGTAAGATTTGAACTTAGGTCCACTGTTCTAGCTACAGCATCACCTATCTGTCCCAAAGTAAACTTGTGGGGGCTGTATGCAAAACCCCCTGTTCTCTTAATTTCCAATGCCAAATGTAAGCCTCTCTATTGGTATATAGCAGGGAATTAATAAATGCCTGTTGCCTGACTTTATTGCTCTTCGGTTTTAGGGTGTGGCTTGCCAAATCTGACCATGAACCTAATGATAGCAAAAGAAAGCGAAGTCATGACTCCAATGGGGAAAAGCCACAAAATCACTGAATGTGAGAGTTAGAAGGGCACCACTGGACCATTAGTACCAGCCAGCCATGAAAAGAATCCCTACCAGAGCAAAGTCAGCAATGGTCATCCAGCTACTACTTTTCCAAGCAGTTCATTCCACTTTGTAACAGCTCCTGACGTCTAGCCTCGATTGGCATCTTCCTGCCTTCTGCCAAAACTGGTGGGTCTGCAGTCCGGGGCCAAACAAATCTAATCCGTCCACCAGAGGACAGTTCTTTAAATCCTTAAAGGAATATCATCCCCTTTCCCCTTCCCCAGGAATTAAAACACCCAGAACAACTGCTGACTGACCATGCCTCCCTTATCTTATGCACATGAAATTGATTTTTTGTACCCAAGCACAAAGCTTTACATTTACTCCTGTTGGATGTCATCTTACTAACTTCAATTCCAAACTCCATTGACCTGTCTACATCCCTTTGGATCCTGATTGTCATCCAGTGTGCTATCTCTCCCTCTCAGTTTGGTTTCACTTGCAAATTGGATGAGCGTATTGTCAACACCTTTATCTACATCTCAGATAAAAAATGTGGAATTGCTTAGTGCCAAGCACAGATCCTTGGGGCCCTTGCCACATTGACATGAAACTTATCAACAACTCTCCTTTGGGCTCAGCCATCCAAGCTCTTCTGAATTCATCTGAATGTGTCATTGTCTAATCTGTGATGCCTCAATCCTCTGTTTCTGAAGGAGCTGCTAATGTGACTGCCCTCAAGAACCCTGGCTCTTAGCTTTCAGTCCTCAAACTAGAGCTGGGAGGGGCCTTAGAATATGGAATGTCAGAGCTCACCCTTCGAGACTAATACGATCCCTTCATTTTATAGATGGAGAAACTGAGGCCCAGAAAGGGGAAGGAACTTAGATGAGGTCATACAGTAAGTAAGGGGTAGAATATAAAGGAGAATAAGGTCCCCTTGAATTCTCAATTTCATAGCAGGACCACTTACTTGTTCCTAAGCTCTTCTAGTCCCATGCACCACCAAACCTATTTTTCTGGATCCAAAATCTCACTCAGGCTCTGACATCTCCCCCCCACCCTCCAACAGGCGCCCAGTGCTCCAGGCCCCAGCCTGACTCACTTCCCAGACGCCTCTCTTGCCCCCTCCTGCAGGATGTGTCTGCCAGAACTTTCTTCTTCCCCCAGGGTCTGCCCCTCCCCCCTTACCCTTCTCCTCTGCCTCTCCTTCCTGCACCTCACTTTAAAAATGATCCTCTGAACTCAGCTGCCTGCACCGCCTGAATTCTGACCAGTTCATGGAATCCACAAGCACCTGACTTTGCCATATAGCCCATCCCTCCCTCTTCCCCAATGCCACATCTCCTAAATGTTCATTCTTCCCTCTCTCAGCTCTCTCTCTCCCCTCCAGGTCCCTTTTCATCCCTCATCTCTTCGTCCTCCCATCCCATCCATCCATCCTGTCTCACCACCTTGTTCTCTAGTCTCTCAAACCCATTTCTTCATCCCTTATCTTGACATCCCTCCATCTCCCCATTTCTCCATCCCTGTTCTCTACAAGTGCACTCAAAATTAGAAGGCTTGATTTTTAGTTTCACTGGGGGATCTTTGGTAAGAATATTAACTCTGGGACTCAGTTTTACTATCTGCACAAAGAGGCAATGTGTTAGATGGTGCCAAAGGTCCATTCTAGCTCTAAGAGTCTAGAATTCTAGGCCTGCCCTGACCCCTTCTCCTCAGCCCTTGCTCCCTCTGGTTCCCATGATGTCGTCTTCTTACCCTCATCTCCTCTCTCCCCAGGCTTCTCCGAGTCCCCTATTCCACTGCATTGACAAGGAGATCCAATGCCTGGCTTCTTCCTAGCCTTGGGCTTTCTCAACTTGTTGGATAGAAAAGACCCCCACCCTCCCTACCCATCCTGTCTCCTGCCAACCCTTTCCTCCCCCAGGAGCTGGGGACTGGGAAACCGGGGACCCTGGGGGGAGGCCCTCACCTGAGTCCCTCTGACCGCTGGTCCCAGCCTCTGTCTGGACGCTCTAAGTGGGCACTGCTGGCTAAGGGGAGTGGAGCCCCACTGGGGTGGGGGGGGCGGATCTGGGTCAATTTCCTGTCAGGAAACCCCTCCCTCTCTGGGGCCAGGGGGGCCGGGAGGGACTCATTATCTGTCTGCCCTCCAAGGCTGAGCTGTGATTAGAACCTGGCTCCTCCCTGCCTAAGATCTGGGCTGGGGCTGGCTCAAGCAGATTCTCTACCCCCCCCCATCTTGGCGGTGCTCCCCCTCCACAGTCTCTTCCAGTCATATCCCTTTCCCTCCAGCCCACTGACACTCCCCACCCCCCATCTCTACTTATTGAAGAGAACTCTGCACTTGGCATGCAGAGCCCTAATTCCTGGATCTGCCCCGACTCTCCAAGTGACCTGGGACAAATCCCATCCCCTCCTATGAACCTTGGTTTCCCCTTCTAGTAAAACGAAAGGCGTGGACTGCTCTGGCCTTTTTAGTATTCTCTCTAGCTTGGAGACTCTTGGAATCTATGAATCTCTGAGTGCAAAACTGTAAATGTGTACGATGCTAAAAGAGATTTCAAAAGATCAATGAGCTGGAAGGGTCTTTAGAAGCAATCTAAGAGTCAACCCTCTCATTTTACTGATGGGGAAACTGAGGCCTCTCCAGGTGAAGTGATTCTTCAACATCATGGTGCAGCAGCAGCAGCCCCATGACCAGGCCCTCTAGTTCCAGATTCAGCCTAAGGGGAGAAGCAAACCTCAGTTTCCTTTCCTAGAAAATGGGGATACTAGTATCTGTAGCTGTGGAAATTCAGTAAAATAATCCATTTAAAGCATTTGCAGAATTTAAAAGTGCACAGAATTCATTGACCAATATTAAAATTCTAACGTGTCTAAGTCATTCTATTCTATTCTGTAAACAGAAGTGGGGAATGGTGGGTAGAGAATTGGGATGAGAGAAGGGAATGGACACAGAGATGGGGATAAGGAAAGGGACAGGATTAGAGATGCTTTCATGTGAACACTGACTCTTCCCTAGCTGGGTCGGAAGAAAGCTGAGGTTGGCAGAGAGTGGGGGTGAAAATGCTTCACGAGTTCAGAGGTCAGGGTTCTGATCCTGAAACAATGGTCTGGTGGAGGAGGAGCCAGAGCCCAAGGCCCCCTGGACTTTCCTCGGCATTTTCCTGATGCACTGGCCTGGAAAGTCAGAGACTTGAGTTGCAGGCCCAGATCCCTGCCACTGACTCACTGAGATGAAGGACTTCTGCTTCCCCTTCACTGTGCCTTAGTTTCCCCTTCTGTAAAATGAATGAATTGAACTGATGATGCTTGGGGTCTTTCCTAGCTCTGACATCCCCTGTTCTAAGGCCCCTCCCAGTCCTGACCTTCCCTGTTCCGAGGTCCCTCCCAGCTCTGACATCCCCTATTCTACAAGCCCTCCCAGCTCTGACATCCTGTTCTAAGGCCCTCCCAGCTCTGACATCTTGTTCTAAGGCCCTCCCAGCTCTGACATCCCCCCATTCTAAGGCCCTCCCAGCTCTGACATTTCAAAGGGCTCTCCCAGCTCCGATATGGTGTGGTTCTTTTATGGGGGGAACTCATCAATCTATGTTCTCAGTCTTTGACTTCAGTCCCTCCCTGACTCAAGAACCTTTCAAGATTCTCCCAGCATCCACTTCAAAGAGGCTGTGGAGACATGGTCTTCACTAATTGAGAGCCATCTATAATGGGGCCCCTATGTGGGGAGGGGGAATAAAGGGAATTAATAGTGCAGAGAAGAGAGTGTCCTCTTGTGGGGGGGAGGACGTGCTGTGGGCTCCATTCTCCCATTTTCTGCTGCCCTCTAGTGGATGTCATGAGAATTCTGGTTCCCAGAAACAGGAGGGTAGGCTTGTCTCCCCAGCGCATCCTGGAAGCCCCAACCCACCCACCCACCTTCTGTCTTCTCCAAACTGCCATTGAGTAACTCAGGGCACCCCGAGAGCTGCTCCAGAAGGCTTCTCATCCCCAGCCCATGGAGCCCTTGGCTCACACTACCTCCCCCCCAGAGGCCTGAAATCCCGCCCCACTGCTCCCATTCAGGATTTCATTCTAAAGTGGGCTGGGCAGCAGGACCCGGCTCCCAGCTGGACTTCGCAATACACTTTGACCCTTCCCTCTCTGGGGCCTCCCTCATCTGTGAAGATGGGGAGTGGGATTAGTTATTAGTGTTCTGCAAGTCAAGAGCCCAGAAATTTCACTTCCTTTTTCCAGCCTTCCGTTTCCCCATCTGTCAAAATATGGGGTAGAGGATAAACCAGTTCAGGGGCCTGGCCCCAGGACTCTGGACTGGGATCTGAGGCCTACTCTGTCCAGCCCCTCCCCTGCTGTGCAGCCCATTCAAAGAGACTCAGTGCCACAGCAAGTACCCGTGGCCCAGGGCACATGACTAATCTTAGTCTCTCTCCCTCTGTCCCTCTGCTCTGGATCTTTCCCTCTGGCCCTCTCTCTGTGTCTCTTTTGTCTGTCCGTGTTTCTGTGTGTGTGTGTCAGGAGCAGAGGATCTGGGGAGGGAAGGGTCCTGGCTCACGTTCCCAGTGCAGCTCTCTCGCCTGGAAAGGGGAGGCCAGAGAAGGGAAGGGACTCGTTCAAGGTCGCACACCTCCAGCTCAGAAATGTGTGTTTCTGCGTGTGTGTGTTGGGCTGCCCGCGTGTTGTGTGTGTGTTAGCGGGGAGTGGTCTTTCCGCCTCCCTCTGCCTTTTCTTCCTTTCTCTGTCTCCCGGGGTCTCCTGCTTGCCTTCTTCCCTCCCTCTGTCCGCCCGGCTCCCTTCTTCCGTCTGTAGAGCTTCGGCCTCTGCTCCTCTGTGCTCTATGCTCACAGGGTGCGGGAGCCTGCGAGCCCCGACACATCCTCCCTCTGCCCGGCCTGTGGGTGCCCAAAAGGGGCCCCGCCCTTCCAGGCCAGTCCCGGCCGAGCTGAGCTGGGCCCCCCGCCCCCTCCTCTCCTTCCTCTTCCTCCTCCTTCTCCCTCCCCTCCCCTCCCGCGTGGGGGAGCCTGCGCCTTTAAGGGCGGGCGGGGGGCGGGGGCTCGGGCTCCCCTCCCCCTCCCCGCCCCCTCCCCCCCCCCCTCCCTGACGTCTCTTCCTCCCGGGCCCCTCCGCCGCCGCCGCCGCCCGGGCCGGCTCCGCGCCCCCTGGCCCCCCCCAGCCCCGGCCCCCCTCCCCCCATGGAGCCCGGGCTCCCTTGGAGCCGGGGCCACTAGGACCCTCGGGTGCCCTCCCCCAGCCCCGGCCCCCAGTCCCCCAGCCCGGGGCCGGCTCCCGGAGCTGGGGGGCCGCCCTTCCCGGGACCCCGGCGTCCGGGGGCCCCCAGCCTTTGTGTGGGAGGGAGCGGCCGGCGGTCCGGGGGGCAGGGCCAAGGCCGGGGCCGGGGGGGTCCCCCCCCCCGGACCCTGCAGGAGAAGATGTCTTCACGGACCGCGCTGGCTCCGGGCAACGACCGGAATCCCGACTCGGTGAGTCTGCCCTGCCTGCCTGGGCGCTGGCTGGCCACGGCCTTCTCCCCGGCCGTCCGAGCTCCAAGCTCCCTGGACCTGCCTGCCAGGCCTCCCGATCCCCCTTTCTCCAGGCAGCGCCCCGCACCTTCCAGGCTTCTCCATCCCCCTAGGACTCCTCACCCCACGGACCTGGGGGTCCCGCCCGCTGCCCCCCCCCCAGGTAACCTCCCATCTTCCAGTCCTTCCGATGCCCTGGGCCTGGGAGTGCCCTTTTTCTCCAGGTAGCTGTTCCACACCTTCCAGGCCCCTTGATCCCCTGGCCCAGACAACCCTACCCCCGCCCCCAACCCCAGACAGTTCCCACTATTCCAGCCTTCTGGGCCTGTAGCTATTTGCCTGGCCACCCTACACTGTCCAGGCCTGATCCTGGGTCCTGAGAGCTGGATTCCCTCTATCAATCACAGTCTTCCAGGCCTGCACCCCACCTCCAGGAAGCTCCCCCACCTCAGCCCTATCCTTTGGCCCTGAGAATTAGTCTTAGCGACCCCCCCACTATAGAAGCCTCCTGGCCAATGAGAGCTAGTATTTTCTCTCCCCCCCCCCCCCACCTCCACCCCTACAGCCACTGTCCTTTCCTCTGGGCACCCTTGTGAAAGACCACATCTCACCCCCAGCAGACCCCATATTTTTCCTCCAGGGCTAGCTTCAGTTCAGGGGGCTGCCCATCACCATTCTAGAAGGCTCAGAGGTCCCCATGTCACTTTTTGGAAGCACCCCACCCCTGCCCATTTTCTAGGCCTCTTTCTCTTTCGGGGCCAACCAGTCTCCTTTTCTCCTTCCTTTCAAGGCCAGCCTGAGTCCTTCTCTCCCCCAGGAAGCCCCCCATATTTCATGCCTTTCTTCTGCCCCCACCCCTTCCAAGGCTAACCTGGCCTCCGGAACCTTTCTCCCTTCCTGTACCCTTCCCCCAGAGGCCTGCTTTATCCTGGCCTCAAACCCCTTCTCCCAGGCAGAACCCCCTCCCCCCATCTTCTAGGCCTCTTCCCTTGGCCCTGAGCACCAGGGCACTCCCATCTCTCACTTTTTCCTTGGGTGCTGAGAGACACCACCTCCTACTCTAGGCAGCACCCCATCTTCCAGACCTCTCCTTGCTCTAAGAGCCAATGTTCCCTCCCAGAAATCCTTATTTTCCAGGTCCTGTCCCCTGACTCTTGGAAATCGCCTTATTCTCCTCTAGGCAGCTTCCCAGCCCTGTATTCCCCAATGCCCAATCCATGGTTCCCCCCTCCCCTGGCTGCTGAGACCCCTTCTTCCTGTATTAACCCTCCAGCTTTTAGGCCTTCCTAGTTCTGTGGCACCCTCCCCACATACCAGTCCCTTCTTCCTTCCTTCCTTCCTTCCTTCCTTCCTTCCTTCCTTCCTTCCTTCCTTCCTTCCTTCCCTCCTTCCTTCCTTCCTTCCTTCCTTCCTTCCTTCCTTCCTCCCTCCCTCTCAAGGTCAGCCTTTAGCCCTTCTTCCTCCCTCAAGAAGCCCCTCATCTTTTAGGATAATTCTGCCCAAGATTCCAGTGTCTCTCTCCCTCCCCCCACCTCCTTGCATTTGAGACTTCCCCAGGGAAGACTTCCATCTTCCAGACCCCCCTCTGCTCAGAGGCCCAGCTGGTCCCCTCCCCTAGAATGCTTCCTCAGCCCTTAGGAGAGGGCTCTTCCATTTTTCCCTCAGAGACCTCAGATCATATGGGCCTCTTCTTCTCCCCCTTTCTCTCATCCAGGGCTGCTAGCTGCTGGGAGGTCCCATTTTCCAGGTCTTCTCTCTCCAGGTTAACTGTTTTCTCTGTAGGAGAGAGCTTCCTTTTCTAAGGAAGCCCAAAGCCTCCTTTCCTATAAGGGCTTTCCCTAGAGCTCTAACCCCTACTTTTTCTTCCCTTTGTCCCCCTCCTTCGGTTCCCAGCTTTCTCCTGCCTGAGAAGGCCAAAAGAGGGTGTGTGGTTTAGAGGTATTTCTGTGCGTCTCCATCCTTCCCTTCCAAAATTGAGATGAGTTGCTTCTACCCTGAGAATCAAAAGGGATCCCTTCTTCCCACCTTTGCTGCTCTCCCCCAGCTCTAAGTAGTGGAAGACTGGGCCTCCGACCCTGCCTCCTTCTCCCCCTTTCTGGTCACTGTAATACCAAGCAACCCTCCCTCTGTATTTCTCTGGCTCCTATAATTCTGCTGCTAAAGGTAGCTCTGTCCTGGGGGGGGGGGGGTGTGAGGTTCTGATGGTCCATAGTTCCCCTTCCCTGCCAAAGAATACCCCCCCACTAATCTCCAGCTGCCCCCCCCCTTGACTCCACCTCAGTTCCCTAGCAACGGGCGCCTCATACCTGGGGTGCCAGCCCAGGCAGAGGGAGCTAGGCCAGATGGTGCCGAAGGCCGATTTTAGCTACCACCCCCAGGTTGGGGGTGGATGGGGGGGGTCCGCTGTGTCACCTACTGACCCCTGACCCCTTAATTCCTCAGAGGGTCCCTTTCTCACCCCCCTGATGCTGCCTTGGTGCCCCCAATATGGGACAGGGGCTGCTGCTGGAGCGGTTGAGAGGGATCTCAAAGCACTTCGTCCTGGAGGGGTGGGGTTTTGAGCTGAAGGAGGCCGTAGAGATCCTCTAGTCTCACCCCTTCATTTTTCCAGAAGAAAGCATTGAGGCCCAGAGAGAGGGACTGAGTGGCCCAAGATCCCCTCAGAGAGACAATCTTGACTCTTAGCCCAGGGCTCCACTCTGCCATCACTGCACATCTCTCAGGCATATCAAAGTGCTTTCCTTCAGGACCTTAGACTGCCCTGTATCTATTCCCTGGGGAAGAAACGAGGCCTGTAGTTTCCACATGTCGGGGGGTAAGGCAGGCCTAAGGGCCCAGAACACAGGCCTACACATCCACTGGCCTCCTTGGGGCTGAGACTGGTCCTTGGGCTGGGGCAGCCTTCCCCTCTCGTTCCCCTTGACAAACACAAACCTCACATGTTGGGCTTGCTTGACTGCATGAGGGTCTGAATGGGGAAGCAGGGTCTGAGTCTGAGGGCATGAGGCAGAGGCAAGGTCCTGTTCTATATTGATGGGGAGAGAGGGATTCCTGGGGCCTGAAATAAAGAGGGGTCAGAAACCTCAGATCCCGAATGGGGAGAACCCAGAACCTAGAATGTTAGGAACAGGGAATAGACTGGAAAAGATGGGGGAGGAACTTGGGGGCAGAAGAGATGGAAAAATGGGGGACTAAGTGTATGGTACAGAGTGCTGGAGTGTTGGGGACAGAGGCGAGGGAATCTTGGGAGACAGAGTGTGGCCCAGAATAAGAGAAATGGAATCTTGGGAGAAGAAATTTGGAGGGCCAGAATATTGGGGGTTAAGCCTGGATGGTAGGGGCTGGATGTCAGCTGTTCTGGTGAGGGAAACTGCCCTGAAGACCTCGAGTCTTCATTGACCAGGAGGAGCTGGGACCACAAAGGTGGATGAGGATGTATTGTTGGTCACCTGGGACCCTCTGTGCCCTCCTCACTCTCTTTCCAACTTTGGGGATGGAGCCTCTGCCCCACGTGGGTAGAGGCTGTTGTGGGACTGGAGGAAGGTCCACTGAATTGTCTGGAGCCATGGGTCTAGGCAGGGAGGAGGCCTAGGTCAGGTAGTCTAGGAACTGGGTCCTTAGGGGGATGGTGGAAAGCACACCTCATTCTAACTTCCACTGACTCACTCTTGGCAAGTGCTTCCCTTTGTGCTCAGCCTCAGTTTCCTTTGCTGTGAAATGAGGAGATTGGTATCCAGAATCTTGGAGGGCCTTCCTTATTCTGGCATTAGGGGTTATCAGACACAGAACACATAGACAAAGATGATCCTTGAGGGCCTGCCCTCTCAGGGAACCTGGGCCTCCCTTTCCCTTTGGCAAAGTCAGAAAGAGAGGGCACTTTATCTGGGCCAGCGAGAAGGGAGAAGAGGAAGAGGAGAGGGTAGGGGTGGGCCTCGGCGGGTGCCCAAGGCCAGGGGGCTGAGTCACCGGCCCAAACCGGCTCTCCTGCCTGGGCGGGCCCGGGCAGGTGAGGAGCTGACAGCCCCGTCCTCCACAGCATGGAACCCTGAGCAGCGGCAGGTCCTCAGACAAGGGCCCCTCCTGGTCCAGTCGTTCATTGGGTGCCCGTTGCCGAAACTCAATCGCTTCGTGCCCGGAGGAGCAGCCCCATGTCGGCAACTACCGTCTCCTGCGGACCATTGGGAAGGGGAATTTCGCCAAGGTCAAACTGGCCCGGCACATTCTCACTGGGCGAGAGGTAGGCAGGGGCAGATCCCCATGTATCCAGGGATGGTCTGAGGGCTTTGGGAAGGATACCTGCCTGAGGATTGGGAGTCTGACCTGGGTTCAAATCCTGACTCTGAAGTCCCTGTAGGATCTGCAGCCACTTATTCATCATCTCTGAGCCTCGATTTCCCCTTCTGTAAAAAGGACCCTAATCATACTTGGGGTGTTGTGAGGTCTCAATGAAATAATAAATATAAAATGCTCTACAAATGTAAAAAAAAAAATGGACACATCAATCATCACCATTTCAGTTCTAGAAGGGGCTGTTTCTCTTCTGGGTCTCCGTTTCCTCATCTATGAGATGAGGGAAATTGGAGTTTATGGTCTATAAGAGTCTTTCCAGCTCAGAATTTATGATTCTACTGGTCCCTTGGGCCATCTTTTCCCTTCCCCCAGCTCTCAAGGTGGCTGGGAGGGTGGGGTGGGCAGGGAAGACGTCACTCCCAGGATAAGCAGGGGATGTCCGGCTTGGTCTCAAGGTCTGACTTTGCAGGTTGCCATCAAGATAATCGACAAAACCCAGCTGAACCCCAGCAGCTTGCAAAAGGTAAGTGTGAGTTCCTTCCCCCCTCACAATTCCTGCTGCCACCCTCCTTCTGCTGCTGCACACCCAGGGCCCTGGCAGGGAGAGGCCCCAGGGAACACCCAGTGCCTCTGGTCTTCCTGCCTGCTAGGCACATGCTGTCCCCTGGCCTTGAGCTGTTAGGGAGACTGGGGACCTGATGTTCCCTGAATGTGGTGGCCCTTCCTTCCGGGAGTTTACCCTCCCTTATGAAACGTTAGCTTTCACATTGCCACAAGGCCTGCATTCAAATCCAGACTTAACTTCTCTGTCTGACCTTAGGGAAATCATTTAAGCTCACTTTCTGTCAACTGAAAGGGGGTGGTTGGGGTTGAATGATAACCATCTCTGAGGGCTTTTGTGTTTAAAACCCGTCCCTTTCCCTCTCCTCCCAGCTCTTCCGAGAAGTCCGAATCATGAAAGGCTTAAATCACCCCAACATTGGTGAGGCTCTGGGCTTTGGGGGGTGAAGGGCTGAAGATTTGGATGAGAAGTTCCGGGTCGGGCTGGGGGACAGGGGAGACAGCTCCAGTGCTAAGGGGAAGGGGCACACTGATGCTGACCTCAGGGGCTTATTACAGTGAAACTGTTTGAAGTCATTGAGACGGAGAAAACCCTCTACCTGGTCATGGAGTATGCCAGTGCTGGTGAGACACAGTCCCTCTCCTTCCTTCTTCCCCATGCCATTGTCCCTGCCATGACCTTTGCCATGGATGCCCTTCCTTCTCCATCATTCTGTCCCTGTGTTCCATCCCCAACATTCCCCTCTTGGTGCCCAAATCCTCCTCAGCCCAGCTCTCCCCCATCCCTCTCTGTCCACCCCCAGTACCTTTCCCCCTCCCCACCTGTATACACCCCTGTGTCTCCCTGACCCTGTCCCTGCCCCCCTCAGGGGAGGTGTTTGACTACCTCGTGTCCCATGGCCGCATGAAGGAGAAAGAGGCAAGAGCCAAGTTTCGGCAGGTGAGGGAGAGGGGGGGCGAGGGCGTGTGGGTCTGGGGGTCTGGGTGGGGGTGGGCCTGCCCCTCTGCTATCTGAGGGTGAGGGCCAGGGCTAGCGCCATTGGCTGAGACCTCTGTGTCCTTTCTTCCCCTCCCCCCATGGTTCTTTTCTGCTAGATCGTCTCCGCTGTACATTACTGTCACCAGAAAAATATCGTACACCGAGATCTGAAGGTGAGTCAGGTCCCTTTGAATCTACTCCCCCCCCCCATATTCCTAGTGTCCCTCACTTCCTTATCCTTCTTAAGACCCCCATTCTACTGTTTCCTATGATGCCCCACTCCACTGTGCTCTTTGACCCCAACATACCATCTGTGACCTCTGACCCCCACCCCACATATAATACCCCTGTGACCTCTATATTCCTGTCATCTAGTTCAAGTGAACAAACATTTACCAAGGGTCTAGGAGGGCAGGAGTGGGTGTGGGGATGGGGGGTAGAAAGGGAGAGGGATGGAGTTTTGGATCCAACTCTGCTCTGCCTTTGTGGGCCTAATAGGGGTCAAAGTCATAAACAGATCCCTTGGCTAAACAGCAGGACTATGGACGTGGGGCCCTGTGGAATATGAGGCATTGGCACTGGGCTTTACAGGCTTAGTAGGACGTTATGGGTGCCCAGGATGTGTTTGGGAGGGGTGTCATGCCTTGTGGGTGGGACAGTGGCTGCTGGAAAAGTGGAAAGGTGACACGAGAGAGCAGCGATTTGTGCACGGTTTTCTGAGTGCCAGACAAAGGAGTTTCTTCTGCCACTCAAGATTCTTGCTGTTCGGTTGTTTGCACTCCTGTGTGACTCTCTGTGACCCTATTTGGGGTTTTCTTGGCAGAAACATTGGAGTGGTTTTCCATTTCCCTCTCCGGCTCATTTTATAGATGAGGAAACTGAGGCAAACAGGGTCAAGTGATTTACTCAGGGTCACACAGCTAGTAAATGTCTGAGGCTGGATTTGAACACATGAAGAAGAGTCTTCCTGATGCCAGGCCTGGTGCTCTATGCACTATGGTAGCCTTAAGTGGCCCTCAAGATTCTTGAGCTGGAGAGACCTTTGGGATATTATTCAAGTGACTTATAAATAAAGAGTAGACTGAAGGAAGGAGGGACTGGAGGCCTGGGGCTGGCTAGGAGGTTATTTTAGTAGGGTTTTTTTTTTGAGGCAGTCAGGTTTAAGTGATGTGGCCAGGGTCACACAGCTAGTAAGTGTCTGAGGGCAGATTTGAACTCAGGTTCTCCTGACTCCAGGGCCAGCGCTCTTTCTACTGCACTACCTAGCTGTCCCCAGTTCGGTTGTTCAGAGAGGGTGGTCACCTTGAGCCGGTGCTGACATCAGAGGGCATCTTGTCCAACCCTCCCACCCCGCCCCTCCATATACCTTATTTTAAAGATGAGGAACTGGAGCCCCAAGGGGTAAGGGATTTGAACCCAGGCCTCTTGACCCCAGTGCCAGGGCTCCTTCTGCTCCTGATCTGTTCCACAATGGTGGAAGGATCCATTGGACTTGGCCACTGTTTGACTGGGGAAGGTAAAGGAATGGAACAAGGAATGGAAAGCTGTCCCCACCTCTTGAGCCTGGAGAGACCGAGGCCAGCACCTCGGAGGAGACAGGCACGTTGAGGTGGAGGAAGGTGATGAGTTTGAGGCCTTGGGGGACCATCCAGCTGGGGGCGCCCCGGAGGCAGCTAGAACTCTGGAGTTCTGGGCTCAGTTCAGAGCCATCAGAGGAGAGGAATGGAGAGGGGAAGGCCTCCTCCAGTGCAGCAGAGTCTGTCCTGGGGGGATAGTAATGTAATAATTAAGGGGCTCTGGTGACTGTGAGATACGCACTGTGCAGTTCTTCTTGTTTTCTTTAGCACTTGGTACACAGTAGGTGTTTAATGCTTGTTGAATGGATGAGGTGGAAGAGAGAGACAAGGGCAGACTTTTTTTGGGGGGGAAGGTTGCCTACATCTGGGCAGAGAAAACAAAGAAGGTGTGGCTAGAGAGACAGGAGGAGAACCAGGAGAGTGTCCTGTTTAGGAGAGAGACAGGCGCTGAGCAAACCGTGTGAAGCCTCAGTTTAGGCGCCAGGACAGGGGAGAGAGTGGGCATTGGGTGAATAGCAGGGCAGGGCTGTGCTCCTGGGAGAGGAGGAGGGCGTGGGTCCAGGCTGAGCCAGAGGAAAGAGAAAAGGCCCCTGGAGAGCCCAGTGGCCTCTGGGTACACACAACCCCAGAGGGTCAGAGGATTTTTGAGGGTGGTTACAGTGTGTTCCTGGGAGTGAAGCAAAAGCTACAATGTTACCCAAAACCTTAGATACAGTGAATGTGTCCCTGGGGCCTCCATTCTCCGCCCCTCCCTCCGGTTGGCTTCTTAGTAACATGTATGTTGTGTCCTTGGGCCAGTCCCTTTTCTCTGGCCTCTTTCCCTGACTTGGGACTTTCTCAGCCTCCCTCCCGTCTTCCTAGAAGGGGAGAGATCGCCCCCTGGTGGAAGTTTCTGAATTATCGCAGAGAGCTGGAAGGGACCTCAGGAATGGATCACTTGTTTCCTCGACAGGAGTAGGAAACTGAGGCAGCAAGAGAGGAGTGAAGGGACTGGCCCAAGGTTACACAGGGATGAGCCAGGGGTGGAGCTAGGATTGGAAGTCTGGCTAAGTATCCTAGGGTTCTTTCCACCTCACACCAGGACCTAGGATGGAACTGAGGTCTGACAATGATTGCTGAATGATGTTGGACAAGTCTTTGTTCTAATGAGGGTTTGAACCAAGTACTTACCAGAGACCCTCCCAGTTCTCACATTCCCTGTTCTAAAGGTCCTCCCAGCTCTCACATTCCCTGTTCTAAAGGCCCTCCCAGCTCTCACATTCCCTGTTCTAAGAACCCTCCCAACTGACATCTCTTGTTCTAAGGCCCTTCCCACCTCTGATGCTCTGTTCTAAGGACCCTCCCAGCTCTGCCATTCCATATTCTAAGACTACTCCCAGCTCTGACATTCTCTGTTCTGAGACCCCTCCTAATTGACATCTCTTGTTCTAAGGCCCCTCCCAGCTCTGATGCTCTCTGTTCTAAGGACCTCCCCCTCCCCAGCTCTGACCTTCTCTGTTCTAAGGCCTCTCCCCATCTGATACTCCAGAGTCTTCCCAGTTCTGACCTTCTCTGATGACCTGTAGGACTCACCTGGACCCCCTGCCCTCCCCCTTCCTGCAGGCAGAGAATCTGCTGCTGGACGCAGAAGCCAACATCAAAATCGCTGACTTTGGCTTCAGTAATGAGTTCACGCTGGGCTCAAAACTGGATACCTTCTGTGGAAGTCCCCCATATGCAGCCCCAGAGCTATTCCAGGGCAAGAAGTATGATGGGCCTGAGGTGGACATCTGGAGCCTAGGGGTCATTCTCTACACACTGGTCAGCGGCTCCTTGCCCTTTGATGGCCATAACCTTAAGGCAGGTGCTGGGCTGAGCCCCACGGATTGCTTGGGAGGGAAGGAAAGAAGAAGAGAAAGAGGGAGGGGAAAATGGAAGGAAGGAGGGAGGAGGGATTGGAGGAAAGAAGGGAGGGGGGAAGGATGGAGGGAGGAGAGAACGGGAGGGGAAATGGAAGGAGAGAAGAAAGGAGGGAGGGAGAGAAGAAAGGAAGGAGGAAGGGAAGGAAAGAAAGGGAGGGAAGGAGGAGGGGAAAATGGAAGGAGGGAGGAGGGATTGGAGGGAAGGAAGAAGGGAGAGAGAGAGGGGAGGATGGAGGGAGGGGAGAATGGGAGGAAGGGAAATGGAAGGAGAGAAGGAAGGAGGGAG
>NW_027185797.1:40337955-40339051 GCF_028583685.1 Petaurus breviceps papuanus
GAATGGGAGGAAGGGAAATGGAAGGAGAGAAGGAAGGAGGGAGGGAGGGAAGGAGGAAGCTCACTCCCCTCCCACAGTTGCCAAACCTCCCTATCCTGTTCTCCACAGGAGCTTCGGGAGCGGGTCCTCAGGGGCAAGTACCGGGTCCCCTTCTACATGTCCACAGACTGTGAGAGCATCCTTCGAAGGTTCCTGGTACTGAACCCAGCCAAGCGGTGTACCCTTGAGGTGAGAGCTTTGGGCCCACCTCTCACTGCCACCTTGTGCCTCTATCCCACCACCAACCTCATGTGTGTGTCTCCTCTCTTTCCTCCATCCCTCTTGTATCCTCTCCCTTGACCACCCAAACTCCTCATTTTCCTCTCCAAATCCTGCCTTCATTAGCAGGGTGGGGGATGAACCCCAGAATTCCCTGCCTCACCCCTG
Source organism: Petaurus breviceps papuanus (assembly GCF_028583685.1). Lineage (NCBI taxonomy): Eukaryota > Metazoa > Chordata > Mammalia > Diprotodontia > Petauridae > Petaurus > Petaurus breviceps. The sequence goes on from NW_027185797.1 coordinate 40,338,382, forward strand.
ATTGGCAGCTTCCTCGGGATGACAATAATTAGCTAACGAGCTATGGGGATGATTATAGGGTGCTGGGGGACCCAGACAGTGCGGAGGAGGAAGGGAGGGAAAGATAGACCGGGAGCCCTGAGGCAGGCAGGGAACGTCTGAATGGGGGAAGGTGCCCATTTGTGGTGGGGGAAGAGGGGGTACCTGGACTTGTCTTTCCCCAATCTGTCCCCTAGTTCAACCCCTTCCTCTTGCCAATTTTCTGGTCTCCACAGCAAATCATGAAGGACAAGTGGATCAACATTGGCTACGAGGGAGAAGAGCTGAAGCCGTACACTGAGCCTGAGGAGGACTTTGGAGACCCCAAGCGCATTGGTGAGGATAGGAGCAGCACCTTGGGCATCTTGGAACCTAATACCTTAGGACAATAGACCTTTGGGTCTTAGGATTGTATGATGTCAGAGCTAGGAGGGTCCTTGGAACTTGGAATGTCAGGCCCGGAAGGAGCCACAGAACAGGAAATGTCAGAGCTGGGAGGGCCCTGGGAACAAGGAATGTCAGAGTTGGGGGAGGGGCCTTGGAACAGGGAACTTCAGAGCTGGGAGGGCCTTAGAACAGGGAATGTCTGAACTGGGAGGGGCCTCAGAACAGGGAGTGTCAGAGTTGGGAGGGGCCTTAGAACAGGGGATGT
>NW_027185797.1:40339061-40348180 GCF_028583685.1 Petaurus breviceps papuanus
AGGGGATGTTAGAGCTGGGAGGGACCTTAGAACAGGGAATGTCAGAGCTGGGAGGGGCCTTAGAACAGGGAGTGTCAGAGTTGGGAGGGGCCTTAGAAGAGGAACATCAGAGAGAAAGGAAAAGATTCTTTGGAGATCCCACAGAAAGTTGTGGGGAGGCATCAGACTACAGCAGATGGGCCTCTCCGGGTTCTTTGGACACTCTGGGGACTTGAGGTCGGCACTTGGGAGCTGAAGGTCTGAAGAGCTACGTTGACTCCTTCTCCCCCTTTCTCCAGAGGTCATGGTGAGCATGGGCTATACCCGGGAAGAGATCAAAGAGGCCTTGACAAGCCAGAAGTACAATGAGGTCACAGCCACCTACCTCCTGCTGGGCAGGAAGAGTGAGGTCTGTGGGATCCAAGGGCTCCCAGCTGATAGCCCAGGGGTGGGGCGGGAATGCCAAGGAGGTGGAACAGATTATTTAGGGGAGAGGGGTTCTCCGGGGAGGGGAGGGGGACTAAGAGTCAATTCATTTTGATTTATCAGCATATATTAAGCACCTACTCTATGCCAGGCACTATTTAAATTCTGGGGATCCAGTGACTCACAGGAGAGAGGAGATTCTGGTCCATTAGGGCTGGCAGCGTTAGGCTGAGGCTCCCAATGTAAGTAGGAGGTGGCATTTGACTGAGGCTCTTTTCCTTGCCCCCCAGGAGGGTGGGGACAGGGGCACCCCTGGGCTGGCTCTGGCTCGAGTTCGAGCACCCAGTGAGGCAGCCAATGGCCCCAGCAAAAGCTCCAGCTCCAGCCAGAACAAAGGCCAGAGGAGTTCTTCGTCAACCTATCACCGGCAGCGCCGGCATAGCGACTTCTGTGAGTAACCTTCCCCTACTCTACTCCTGAACCTCTCAGGGGGCCACCCCTGTCCCAACCCTTCCCATCCTGGGCCATGAGGCAGGAATGGCAGCAGCCTGGGGCCCAGCATCACCAAGCCCTAAGTTCTGGTTCTGCCCACAAGTAGCTGGTTGACCCTAGGGAATTCCCTTCTCCTCCTTGGGCCTCAGTTTTCCCCTCTAGAAAAAGAACTTTAGACTGCTCCCTTGCTAGGGAGGAATAAGGTAAATCTTCCCATTCTGGGATAGTCATTTCTTCTAAATCCCTTCTGCCTCCAAATAGAGGTCCAATATTTTGCGATCCCATCCTCCCTGCTAAATGTAGCACCAATGCAATATTCACAGTGCCCACAGTCATGATAAATATAGCTGCATAGTGCTTGTTTGAAAAATATAACAGACTCTCCATATAGAAGACAGAAGCAAAACATTTATTTAGACACCAGAAAACTGAATCCCAAAACCAGTAAGCTGATTCTACCATAGTAGCAAAGATGTTAATAAGCTACAACAGCACAGAGAGCTACACCATACTTTAGCTTTCCCACAAACCAACATAAGACCAATATTTACTCATAAGCCTATCTGTCTCTCCTGGAAGAATCTTCTCCCAACTGTTTAGCTTGCTTTGACTCTCAGCTTTCTGTGGGCTCTGCTCCACCCTTCATCTCCTCCTACCACAGGCTCCATATGATTACATTCAGCCTATTAGGGAGAAGAATATATTTTCAAAGCTTGGAAAGTCTTCAAATTCCCATTCCCATTACACCTTCCAGCCTATTATTCTTTTTTTTAATTAAGAAAAGTATTGATATCTTTTATTTTTAAATCACCCTCATTTCCCTATATGTCCCCTATAACAGAGAATAAAAAAGCAAGAGAGAAAAAAGGCACCAAGGCAAAACTAACCAGCATACCAACTGAACCCAACAGTATATGCAATGTTCTGCACCCATAGCCCCCCACCTCTACAAAGAAGGAAGGTATAGCTTCTTTCTTCTCTGAGTTGATCATTACAGTTATAATTACACAGCGTTCAGTTTAGATTTTGCGGGTTTGTTTTTTCACTGTCCTTTTCATTTATATTGCGGTAGTATTATCCTGTGTTGTTTTCCTGGCCCTGGCTACTCTGCATCAGTTTATTTAAGTCTTTCCAGGTTTCTCTAGATTCGTCCCATTGATCATTCTTTACAGCAGACTCACATGCGTTGGTCTGTTTAGCTGTTCCCCGGTCAGTGGGCATCTTACTTTGTTTCTAGTTCTTTGCCACCACAAAAAGTGCCACTATCAATATTTTGATGTATATGGGGTCTTTCCTTTTGGTCATGGATGCCCCTTGGGGTGAATGACTAGCAGTGGTGTCTCTAGGTTAAAAGGAATGGACATTTTAGTCACTTTCTTAGCATAGTTGCAAATTGTTTACCAGAAAGAGGAGACCAATTCACAGCTACACCTGTATTGCAGTGATGGGCCTGCTTTTGCACAGCCACTCCATCATTGGCCTTTCCCGTCTTTTATCATCTTTGCCAGTTTGTTATAGTGTGTTGCAACCTCAAAGTTGTTTTGATATTCGCTTCTTTTTTAAAATTAATTAATTAATTTTTAGTTTTCAATATTCACTTCTATAAAATTTTGAGTTCTAAGTTTTCTCCCCCTCCCCAAGATGGCATGCAATCTGATATAGGTTTTACATATACATTCATATTAAACTTATTTTCACATTAGCCATGTTATAAAAAAGAGAACTATGAGAAAGATGAAACAAACAAAAAAAAGAGAGAGAGCAAATAGTATGTTTCAATTTTCATTCAGACTCTATAGTATGGAGTCTGGGTATGGACAGCATTTTCCATCATGAGTCTTTTGGAATTGTCTTCGATCCTTGTATTGCTGAAAAGAGCTAAGTCTATCAAAGTTAGTCATCAAACAATATGACTGTTACTGTGTATAATATTGTCCTGGTTCTGCTCACTTCACTCAGCATCAGTTCATATAAGTCTTTCCAGGTTTTTCTGAAGTCTGCCTGCTCATCATTTCTTATAGCACAATAGTATTCCATTATATTAATATACAACAACTTGTTCAGCCATTCCCCAATTGATGGGCATCCCCTCAATTTCCAACTCTTGACCACCACAAAAAGTCTCTTCTTTTGTTGATAGTGATTTGGGACATTCTTTGTCCTCCTTCACTTCAGTCCAATTCACTTGCAAGTTGTGACTTCACCTTCCTGATGTTCAGTTCCTCTTAAAGAACAAAGGATTGAGCACAGTGCCTAGCCCATAGCAAGTGCTATATAAATGTTAGCTATTATTATTATTATTATTTTTAAAACTGTCCATATCATTTGATCACTTAGCAATGGGTTTGGGCCTTTTAGATTTGTTTTAGTTACATAGAGATCTTGGCTATCTGATCCTAATCAGGCTTTTCCCCAGTTGACAGCTTTTCTTCATATTCTAGTTGCATTTTTTTACTTGCAAAACCTTGTTGTCGTTGAGTTGTTTTGTTTGTGTCGGGCTCTTTATGAACCCTCTAGGGTTTTCTTGGCAAAAATATTGGAGTGGTTTGCATTTCCTTCTCCAGCTCATTTTGCAGATGAGGAAACTGAGGCAAACAGGGGTAAGTGACTTGCCCAGGGTCATACAGCTAGTGTCTAAGGCTAGATTTGAAATTGGATCTTCCTGACTCCAGGAATAGAGTTCTATCCACTGCACCACCTAGCTACTCTGCAAAACCTTTTTAATTTCACATAATCACAATTATCTGTCTTAATCATCACTAATGTCCCATGTTTGGCTAAGAATTATTCCCCTAGTCTTAACAGTGTCAGATTTTAAACTATACTATAAAGCCATAATTGTCAAAACAATTTGTTCATGAATAAGAAAAAGAGAAGTTGACCAGTGGAACAGATTAGATCTGCAATGTACAGAGGCAATGAACACAGTAACTTACTGTCTGATACACCCATAGATCATAGCTATTGGGGCAAGGACTCACTATTTGGCAAAATCTCTTGGGAAAAATTAGAAAGTAGATTGGCAGAAACAAGATATAGACCAGCATCTTGCATAGTATCCCAAGATAAGCGACGTATGAATGAGTGATTTAGACATAAAGAGTGACATAATAAGCAAATTAGTGAAGCTTAGAAGAAATTACCTGTCAGATCTATGGATAGGGAAAGAGTCCATGAGCAAACAAGAGATAGAGAAGTTATTGGAGGCTAAATGGACATATTGATTACATAAAATTTAAAAGTTTTTGCACACATAAAACTAATGAAGCTAAAATTGGAAAAGAAGACAGTAAATAGGAAGAAAATCTTTGCCAGAAGTTTCTCTGATATTCATTTTTAAGATATACAGAGAACTGATTCAAATTTAAAAGAATAAGAGCCATTCCCTGATTGATAAGTGGTCAAAGGATAAGAATAGACAGTTTTCAGAGAAAGAAGTCCAAGCTATCAGTAACCATATGAAAAAATGCTCTAAATCTCTGATAATTAGAAATATGCAAATTAAGTAACTCTGAGGTTTTACCGTGTACTCATCGGATTGGCAAAGTCAACAAAAAAGGAAAATGATAAATTCTGAAGGAGCTATCAGAAAATAGGCACATTAATGCATTGTTGATGGAGTTGTGTACTGGTCCAGACATTCTGGAAAGCAATCTGGAACTATGCTGAGTCAGTTAATAAACATTTATTAAAACACCTACTATGTGCCAGGCCACTGTGCTAAATGCTGGGGATACAAGAGAGTTAAAGGACAGTCCCTACCCTCAAGGAGCTCACAATCGAATGAGGAAGACAACAGGCAAACAATTATGTATAAACAAGCTGGGAACAAGATAAATATGAAATAACCAAGGGAAGAAAGAGTTAGGAAAGCCTTCCGGTGGCAGGTGGGATTTTAGTTGGAACTTGAAGGAAGCCTGGAGGTAGAGATGTAGAGGGAGAGGGTTTCAGGCATGGGAGAAACCAGGGAAAATGACTAGTGTTGGAAGCGGCTGGGTGGCTCAGTGAATAGAGCACAGCCCGGAGTCAGGAGGACCTGAGTTCAAATCCGACCTCAGACACTTGATACTTACTAGCTGTGTGACCTTGGGCAAGTCACTTAACCCCAACTGCCCTGCTTTCCCCCCTCCAAAAAGACCAAAAACAAACCAACAAAAAGAAAATGGCCAGTGTTGGGAGATGAGTGTCTTGTTTGTGGAAGAGTCAGGAGGCTGGTGTAACTGGATTGAAGAGTGTGTGGCAGAAAGATGTAAGAAGATGTAAGAAGCATGGAAAGGTGGGGGGAGGGGACACTAGATTAAGAAGGGCCTTGAATGCCAAATAGAGCATTTTGTATTTGGTCCTGGAGGCATTAGGGAGCCAATGGAGCTTACTGAGTCGGGGGGAGGGCAGGTGGAGGAGAGTAACATGATCAGACCTATGTTTTAGGAAAATCATTTGAGTGACTGAATGGAGGATGGTCAGGAGTGGGGAGAGATATGAGGCAGGCAGACCCACCTGCGGGTTATTGCAGGTGTCTATGTGTGACGGGACGAGGGTCTGCACCAGGTGAGGGTCAGTGTCAGAAGAGATAAGGGGACATATTTAAAAGATGCCATAAAGGTGAAAGGCCCAAACTGTACTTACCCTTTGTCCCAGTGACACTATCACTAGATGTGTATCCCAAAGAGATTTTTAAAAAAGGCAGAAGAGTCTCTTTGCACAAACCTGAGCATAGCGGCTCTTTTTTTTTTTTGGTGGTAGCAAAGAATTGGAAACTGAGGGGAAGCCCTTCCATAGGAGAATGACAGTGATGGTATATGAATGTGATGGAATAGTACTGTGATGTAAGAAATAATAAAGGAGGTGGTTTCAGAAAAACCCGTGAAGAATTTTATGAACTGATGCAAAATAAAGTGAGTAGAAGCAGGAGAAAAATAACAGCTATATTATGGAAGCAAACACACTTTAAAAGACTTAAGAACTCTGATCAACACCATGACCCACCAATCTGGAGGACTAAAGATAAACATGCTTCCCCCACTAGATGGAAAAGTGATGGATGCCGGCTGCAGATTGAGACATGTTTTTTGGGACGTGGCCAATGTGGGAATCTGTTTTACTTGACTCTACACGTTTGTAACTGGCACTTGTTTTTCTCACTTTCTCAGCTGGGAAGGGAGGGAGAGAATGAGGATCTGGAAATAAGGTCTGATTAAAAAAGGAAAAAAAGGAATTCTCCCTGTAGCCATAATGATGACAGGTACTTCATCTGGCTCACTTCTCAGATTTTTCTAGTGTGTCCTTTAACGCTCAGGCTCCCCAGGCTGGAATTCTGAAGAGCTCGGGTTGGAGGCTCATTGTTTCTCCCCTTCTTCCCCAGGTGGTCCCTCTCCAGCGCCCCTGCACCCCAAACGTAGCCCCACGAGTACGGGAGAGACAGAGCTGAAGGAAGAGCGGCTACCAAGCCGCAAGACCAGCTGCAGCACTGCTGGGGGTGGGAGTCGAGGCCTGCCGCCAGCCAGCCCCATGGTCAGCAGTGCCCACAATCCTAACAAGGCGGAGATCCCAGAGCGGCGCAAAGACGGTTCGGGAACACCCGTGAGTGGAGGCCAGGGGATGCTCAGGGCAAAGGTCAGGGCCAATCTTTCCCATGTGTCTCTGTCTCTCCCCTCAGCACCAGACTGGAAAGTAGAATTCTGGCTCTGGAACTTAACCTTTAGCCAACAAGCTTCTTTGCCTTTCGGAGCCTCAGTTTTTCCTGTCTGTAAAATGGGGCTGATACTAACTCATAGGACCTACCTCACTCTGAGAGTCAAGTGAGTCATGAAGATAAACCACTTTTTACATTGCTTCCTAGCTTGTATGACTGTGAGCAAGTGACTTTCTCTCTCTGAGCCTAAAGAAGGATAAGTCTTGTCCAGCCCTCTATGTCACCAATGATGAAACTCAGGCTGAGAGAAGTTAAATGACTTGCCCAGGGTCACATAAGCAATTGAGTAACCGAGTCAGAAGTCAGAACTGACTGCTCTTTCTAGGATGTTAGAAGGTGGCTGGGTGAGAGGACCGTGGCCGGAAGTCCTTCCCCTCCTGTCTCACTCCTTCTCTTCACCAGAATAACCTCCCCCCGAGTGTGATGACACGCCGGAACACATACGTGTGTACAGAGCGTCCTGGGAGTGAGCGGCCTTCCCTGTTGCCCAATGGGAAGGAGAACAGGTACAAGGACCGGGGCACTGGGGGACGGCCCAGGCCAAAGCTGGACCGCTTACTGGGACTGTGCCCAGCAATGGCACCAGGGCATCCCAAGGACACCTTTCAGCCATTCCAATAATCCTCTGCCACCAGGAGCTTCTGCTGGGGGGGTCATCTCTGCCCTAGCTCTATCTGCAGCAAATGAATGGGAGAATGTCAGCCATCCCGGGAGGGCCTTAGAACAGGGAATGTCGGGGCTGGGAGGGGTCTTAGAACAGGGAAGGTCAGAGATGGGAGGGGGACTTAGAACATGAGATGTTAGAGCTGTGAGGGCCCTTGAAATAGGGAATGTCAGAACTGTGAAAGATGTTAAAACTGAAACTATGAGAACTGGGAGGGACCTTAGAACTGGGAATGTCTGAACTTGGAGAGATCTTAGAACAGAAAATATCACAGGTGGGAAGGGTCTTAGAGCAGAGAATGTCCTAGTTGGGAGGGCCCTTAGAACAGGGAATGTCAGAGCTGGGAGGACACTTAGCAGTGATGATACCAGGGCTGGGAGGGGCCTTAAAGAATGTTAAGTCCAGCACCTACCCTCCAACATACACACACACACATCCACACACACACATCCACATATACACACATACACATATATACACACATATACACACATACACACACATACACATATATACACACATATACACACACACTCCATTTTGCAGATGGGGAAGATAAGAGCTTAGGGGGCCCCAGTCCTTATTTCCCAGAGGTCCCAGTGCCAGTAGCTTTCAGCCCCAGAAGGCCCAGGCCCATCCCATCCAGCCCTTCAGGGTAACACTGACCTTCCAAGGACCCCATCAGTTCTGGGGAGGGTTTGATGCAGCGCCCTGATGGCCATCTCTGTTTCCTCCAGCTCGGGCCCTCCTCGAGTTCCCCCAGCTTCCCCCTCGAGCCACAGCTTGGCACCCCCAGGGGGTGAGAGAAGCCGCCTGGCCCGGGGCTCCACCATCCGCAGTACCTTCCATGGTGGGCAGGTGCGGGACCGGCGGGCAGGGGGGGGAAGTGGAGTCCAGAATGGGCCACCTGCCTCACCAACCCTGGCCCATGAGGCCACGCCTCTGCCCACTGGGCGACCTCGACCCACCGCCAACCTCTTCAGCAAGCTCACCTCCAAACTGACCCGCAGGTATGGCCACTGGGCCGGGGAGGGTTTGTTGGGGGCTGGGGGGCCGGGCCGAGATCCCGAGCCTGGGCTGCTAACCTCGGCCTCTCCTCTTTCCTCTTTCTCTACCCAAAACAACTATTTCTCCTTCCCCTTCTTTTCTCTTCTCTCCATTTGCTACTTGCTGGTCCCGCTGCAGGGTCACTCTCGACCCCTCTAAACGGCAGAACTCTAACCGCTGTGTGTCTGGGGCGTCTCTGCCCCAGGGATCCAAGATCAGTAAGTCGGGGGCTGCCCCCTTCTCTTTTACTGTCTCTGTGCCCCTGCCCACCTGCCTGCCCAGCCTGGCTCCCTCTGCCTTCCAGCTTGCCTATGTCTGCAGCCTGCCTGCCTCAGTGGCTTGGCCTGGCCCCTCTCTGTCTGCTCGCTACCTGTCCATCTCTGGCTACTGGAGAGTGTGTGCATGTGTGTGTCTCTGTGTGTGCACGTGTGTATGTGTCTGCAGTGTGAACATACATGTGTACACACACGTGTGTGGATGTCTACGCATGCATTGTGCACACATGTGTGCATGTGTGTCTGCACACAGATGCATCTGGAGATCTTTGCTTTCTCTTTCTTCTGTCTCCTGTGGGTCTCTGTGTTTCTCCTCTCCCCTCCTCTCCCCTCCTCTCCTCTTCTCTTTTTTCTCTGTCTCTCTCTGTCTCTCTGTCTCTCTGTCTCTGTCTCTCTACCTCTCTGTCTCTCTCTCTCCCTGTCTCTCTCTGCCTCCCCTCCCCCCTTGTTCTCTCAGGATCTCTCTCTCTCTCTGTCTCTGTCTCTCTCTCTGGCTGCCCTCCCCACTTGTTCTCTCAGGATCTCTCTCTGTCTCTGTCTCTGT
>NW_027185797.1:40348190-40350172 GCF_028583685.1 Petaurus breviceps papuanus
ACTTGTTCTCTCAGCATCTCTGTCTGTCTCTCTCTGCCTCTCTGTCTCTGTCTCTCTCTCTCTCCCTGTCTCTCTCTGTCTCCCTTCCCCACTTGTTCTCTCAGGATCTCTGTCTGTCTCTGTCTCTCTCTGCCTCTCTGTCTCTGTCTCTCTCTCTGTCTCTCTCTCTCCCTGTCTCTCTCTGCCTCCCCTCCCCACTTGTTCTCTCAGGATCTCTGTCTGTCTCTCTCTGTCTCTCTCTGCCTCTCTGTCTCTGTCTCTCTATGTCTCTGTCTCTGTCTCTCTCTCTGTCTCTCTGTCTCTGTCTCTCTCTCCCTGTCTCTCTCTCTCTCCCTTCCCCACTTGTTCTCTCAGGATCTCTGTCTGTCTCTCTGTGTCTCTCTCTGCTCCCTTCCTGCCTCCCCCAGCCCCTCCCCTCCCCTCCCCACCCCAGGAGAACAGCAGGATAATGTAGGCTCCTTTAAGATTTGCAAAGTGCTTTGCAAAGACCTGGTTTGAGCCTCACAAGAACCCTGGGAGGGAGGTGCTGTTATTATCTCCATTTTACAGTCGAGGAAGCTGAAGCAGATGGCAGTTCAGTGACTTGCCCAAGGACACACAGCTAGTAAATGTCTGAGGTTGGATCTGAACTCAGATCTTTCAGATTCCAGGCTCAGTGGTGTCTCCACTGCCCCACATAGGTGCTCTGTGACACCAGGATCCATTAAAGGAGTGGAGAATGTTTAATGTGAAGAGAAGAAGCCTGCCAGGAGGGCAGGCTGGGGTGAGGAATCACGGGAGCTATCTCCAAGTGTTTGAAGGGCTGTCATTTAGAAGAGGGGCCAGCCTTGTTCTGCTGGGCTGCACAGGCCAGAACCGGGAGCCATGGGGGTGGGGAATGCTGGCTTGGGCTCAGGTAAAGCTTCTCCATCCTTAGGACTGTCCCAGGACAGAATGGGCTATTCTGAGGGGTGGCAGCAGTGGTTAGAACTCTGGGCCTGGAGTCAGGAAGACCTGAGTTGAAATAAAGCCTCATACCCTTACTAGTTGCGTGACCCTGGGCAAGTCACTTCACCCTGTTTGCCTCAGTTTCCTCTTCTGTCAAATGAGCTGGAGAAGGAAATGACAAAGCTCTCCTGTATCTCTGCCAAACGGTGTCCCAAAGTCGGAAAACAGTTGAACAACACCACCAGCGCTGAGAGATGGTGGCGAGGATCTTACACAGAGCAGCCCCCTCCCACCATCCTGTCCTTACACCTGCTGCGCAGTGTCCCTCCCTCTCTTATTCTCCATGTTTCTGCCAGTCTCTCTCGTACTTGCCTCTCCTCTCTTGGCCTGGACTGTGTCTCACGAACCTTCGAAGCTGGCTGACGTTAGGTTTCCTGTCTGCCAGATCTCGGCTGGCTCTCCTCCCCCTGCCCTGCCTCTCTCCCTCTCCCCCTTCCCTTTTCTTGCCCTCATGCTCCTCAGCCCCTCTTCTCTCCTGTAAACTGAACTAACACAGCTCTCCCCCTGAGGCTGAGCTGGCCAGGAGCCTGGAGAGGGCAGGATCTAGGATTCCCCGTTCTCTTCTCGTCCCCTCACCAGGGAGAGGCTGGGGACACCTGGGTCCCTTGGGGAAGGGAGATACGGTTGGGGACAGAAGCTGAAGGCTGGTTGGGGATTCTGTGACTCTTTTCTCCTCTTACCGCCCTCAGGGTCGCAGACCAACCTGAGAGAATCGGGGGACCTGAGGTCACAGGGTAAGTGTCTCTCCTTCCCTGCCCCTCCCACTCCCTGTCCACCACCTCCCCTGCCTCTTCCAGAAATGCCCTAGGTGACCCCTGGCCACTCTCAGGTCCGAAAATCAGTACACAGATCTCCCTCGGCCCCCCCTCCCCTCCAGCCCAGGAGATGGTTCTAAGTGCCACTGTCTTGGATGGAGCCTTCTCCTCTATCCTACCCATCACTTCTCCTTTCCCCTCACTCTCTCCTCCCCTGACCTCCCTCTTCTCCCACCTTCC
>NW_027185797.1:40350182-40359763 GCF_028583685.1 Petaurus breviceps papuanus
TCCTCCCCTGACCTCCCTCTTCTCCCACCTTCCCCTCACGCCCTCCTTGTCTGCCTGGTCTTCTGCAGTCGCCATCTACCTTGGGATCAAGAGGAAGCCACCCCCCGGCTGCTCCGATTCCCCTGGAGTGTGAAGTTGACAAGCTCCCGCCCACCAGAGGCCCTCATGGCAGCCCTCCGCCAGGCCACAGCGGCTGCCCGCTGCCGCTGCCGCCAGCCCCAGCCCTTCCTGCTGGCCTGCCTGCATGGTGGGGCCGGCGGGCCCGAGCCCCTGTCCCACTTCGAGGTGGAGGTGTGTCAGCTGCCTCGGCCGGGCCTCCGGGGCGTCCTCTTCCGCAGGGTAGCCGGCACTGCCCTGGCCTTCCGCACGCTGGTCACCCGCATCTCCAACGACCTGGAGCTCTGAGACTGGCAGCACCCCCTCCGCCAGAGACTCTGAGGGGATCAGGGGGAAGGGGAGCCCCCACCCCCACGAAAGAGCTCGGCTCCCCCTTGTTCTTCTTCCACTGGGATTGGGGAGGGGGTAGGAATGCTGGAGGGGTGGCCACCATAGTTATTCTAGTCTTTTTGAGCTGGAAAAAGCCTTAGAGACCATCAAGTTCCACCCTTCCCATTTCACAGAGGGGGAAACTGAGTTTCAGGGAGGGGAAGGGAATTGCCCAAGGTTGGATAGTTGGGGGGCCTTAGAACCCAGCTTTCCTGCTTCCCTCTTCATTCTCCCACACCAAAGTCCAGACCCCCTCCTAGCCCACCCAACCCTTCCATTTCCTTGGAATGAAGCATTGAAGCAGAGGTGGGGTCAGTCAGACAGGTCCTTGGGGGAAGTCAGGCACCTGTCTGGCACAATGGCCTGGGAGGCAGGAGCCCTAGGTTTTCCTTCCTGACTCTCACTCTTTTGACCTTGGACAAATCACTGTAGGCCTCAGTTTCCCTCTTCTGACAAAGGGGGGAGTTAGACTAGCTTGGTCTCTAGGGTATCTCCTAGCTCTATCCCCAATTTTCTTGTGGGGAGGCAGCTGGAGGGAACCTTGTAGAACCTAGATTCCCTACTCTTTCTAGGATGGGTTGCAGGAAAGCTGGGGGGCTGGGGTGGGGAAGGGGGTTAGGTATAAAGTGGGACAGGGCTCCTGTCTGCCCCCTACCCACCCACCAAGAAGATCTCTCATGAGACTGAACTTTGGACTGGGTGGCCAGGTACAGCATCCCAGGAGGAGCTTGGCTATAGGGGAAGGCCCCCCACCCCCAGCCTGAAGGCTTTTCCCTTCCTTTTCTTTCCCTCTAAAAACCACCTCAGGTGCCCAAAACTGATTTGGATTGGACTCTCTATGGGGCGAAGTTCTCAAATTCTCCCCCTTCCGTTACCTGGTGTGAGAGGTTTGGGGGGAGGGAAGACCGAAGAGGGGAGCTGGGAGGACTGGGGGCCTCCTCTCCTGTCCTCCCTCCCCCTGCTTCCACCCACCAATCAGATCCCTTCTCCCTTCCTCTTTTCCCTGGCACTTTGTACAAATCCTTGTAAATATATCCTCCCTCCTGCCTCCTGCCCTCCCCTCATCCTGTCCGCCAAGGGAGCTGCCTCCAGTTTTTAAGTTATTATATCCCTGGTCCCCCCAGCCCGGCCCTGGCCCCTGCCGCCTGTTACCAATAAAATTAGGAGATTCCCCCCGCCTTGCTGTATCCTTTTCCCAACACTAACCCCTCCTCCCCATGATCTTAAGACCCCCATAGAGGATCTTAAGTCCCCATAGAGGACACCTATAGGAGGGAAGGACCTGTTCCCACTCTGCTCCCTGCTTTGTGGCCAGATCATTCGGGCCTCAGTTTCCTGCTCTGTAAAATCAGGGAGCTGGACTCAGTTGTCTCCAAGTATGAGTCTTGTGAACCGTTTATACCAGTAGTAGGTCCAGTGAGGTGCTGGACAGCATCCACGGCCTGGGAGAAGTGGGGCATGAAGCAAGAAACAGACAAGAACTGAACCCAGGCTATAAGTGGTCAGGGGCTATAAAGACAAAATGGAAGAGAGAGGTCTGAAGTCTTACCCTTAGATGAAAAAAAAAGGCAATTTCAGAAGCAGAGGAGTGGGAGCAGCAAGGCTGGACAGCAGTGTGTGTGTGTGTGTGTGTGTGTGTGTGAGAGAGAGAGAGAGAGAGAGAGAGAGAGAGAGAGAGAGAGAGAGAGGGAGGGAGGGAGAGATGGAGGACCTTAGTGGACCATAGCAGACCCCATGAGGTAAGAGACCAGCCCTCTGCTGCCACATCCCATCCATTTCTGAAATACTACCTTTTTTGGAAGGACTTTACTGAATGCGGAGAAGGCTGGCCAGGCTGGTGAGGGGAAGGCAAATTGTGTTAAAGGAGGCTAGCTTGAAGGAGAGATGGCAGCTGAGAACCCAATATGGCTGTCACAGGGAAAAGAGGTCAGGCTTGTCTGGGGAAGCTGAGCCATGTTATCTGGCCCTTCGTGGAATGGGCTGCCTTCGAGGTACTGTGTTTCTCCTCCCTTTCACTGGGGGTCTTCAGGCAGAAGCTTGGAAGGCCAGCCAGCAGGCTGTCTGCAGAGGAGATTCCTGCCTGTCCAGCCCCTGGGGTCCTTTTCATTTCTGGGTTGAGTTCCCTGTTGGGCCACTGTGTGACTTCAGACTAATCCCTTCCACTCCTTGGGCCTTAGTTTTTCTCATCTATAAAATGAGGGGAGCGATTCCTGGTCTTTTAGCTCCACCCTCATCCTTTCAGGTTTGATGTTTGAGGACTGAAGGATGTTTTTTAAAGTGAGGGTAATGCTAATCTTGCCTGGTCTCCCACGAATTCTTATGATCCTAGGGCCAACACTACTTCCATTCCTGGAGCCCATGTACCCCTCTTTACTACCCCTCTAAACCCCATCCGCTGCCTTCCATCCAGGTTTCATAGGTCTCACTTCCCATTTGGCCCATCACTGATCTGCTGTCCCCAGTCTTCACTTCTCCTTTACTCAACCTCTGTTGGGGATCCCATCTCCTTTAAAGCCCCTGTACACCCACATGGAGCTCTCAATCCCCATACAGTTCTCATTCCATCAGATCCCATTCTCCCTCTCCAAGTTTCATCTTCAGTCACTAGCCAGTGCCCTCATCGAGGACTCTAGCCCCCATCACTGAGGATCTCATTCTCTCATCAAAGAAATTCCCTCCTTTGCCTAACCCCTTGAACTCCCCATCCCCCTCATGAAATCCAATCCCCTTCCACTAACCTCCAGACTTCCCACTGAGCACTTTTGCTCTCCCTAATGTACAGTTCTCTCTCTGAGCCCCTGTGCTCATCGCTGACGCTCCATCCCGTCATCCCTAACCAAAGAGATGTCAGCTAGAAGGTATCTGTTAACTGGGCGCAGAGGCAGCCAGAGTGTAAACTCTACATTGATTTGAATGGCCAAAAGCTCAGAGGGAGAGCTCACCCTTAGACAAGAAAACAAAGATCCGTAAAGGTCTCCGCTGAAGAAGGAAATGCCAAACCGCTCTGATATCTGCCAAGAAGACCCCAGATGGGATCATGAGTCAGACACAACTGCAATGAACAAAAAAGGTCTCCATGGTCTGGAGCAAGGGGCCAAGCCCAGTGAGATGAAACTAATGCAGCCAGATGTAAAGCTTGTCCCCGAGAGTCCCCAGGTTCTCCAAGGTGAGCAGCCATGGCGAATTCTACCAAGTTCTAAGGGTGTGGAGAATGGTCCTGTTGGCAGACAGAGCCCTCTGCTAAAGGAGGACCCAGTTAAGGGGTCACCCAGCAAATGTTAAGGTTTGAGATTTCTTGATAGATGTGACCTCTGAGGCAGGTTTGTTCAACAATCTACTGGGGGCCAGCTAGGCATCTCATTTGATACAGCATCAGACCTAGAGTTGGGAGGACCTGAGTTCAAATATGGCCTCAGAGACTTACTAGCTGTGTGACCCTGGGCAAGTCATTTAATCCCATTGCCTCCAAAAAACCCAAACAAACAAGACCCCACAATCTCCTGATTGTGAAAATCAAGGTACGTGTAAGAAAGCATTGCTGCCCCAAAGTGTTGTTCACCACCAAGGGTATGCTGATAAATGTTTAACAAGGACTGGAGTTGGGGGGCGGGGATTGGGTACATACTCAACTTCACAGCTTAAAGCTTCATCTGTATCAATGACATTTTCTCCATCACTTTCTCAAGCTTAGACAATCGACAAAACATGCCAGATTTGTAGTACTTGCCCACTTCTGAGATATATTTTCTCACAATGAAAATTTAGTTTTCTAGCAGGTATGAGCTGGTTCCAGCATCCCTGGGTCACCATCATGGAGCGTTTTCAGCACAGAGTACAAATGGAAGTGAAATTCCCTATAGAGAGTGGGGGGGCCCCAGCTGCTCCTCTTTTAAGCCTGACATTGTGCAAGTGAATTATGGGAAGAGCCCTGCATTTGGAGTGGGAGGCTCTATGTTGGAATTCCAGCTGCTTTATATTTCCATGACTTTGGGCAGGTTTCACCTCCCAACCACCCTCAAGAGCCTATAATCAATGATACAATGAATGATCCAAGCCAGTTCTGAGGGACTTGTGATGCAAAATGCAATCCACCTCCAGAGGAATAATGGATGGAGTCTGGGTGCAGCGAAGCATCATTTTTTACTTTCTTTTCCTTGCTTCCCACCTCCCCCCCCCCCACATGGCTAATATGGAAATATGTTTTTTAAAGTAACATTTTATTTTTCCCCTCACTTACATGTAAAGACAGTTTTTAACATTCATTTAAAAAATTTTGAGTTCCAAATTTTCTCTTCCTTCCTCACCTCCCCACCCAGACAGTATGCAATTTTATATAGGTCCTACATGTTCAATCATGTAAAATATCATCATATTAGCATGACCTCACATGTTAAAAAAGATCCTATGACCAAAAAAGATCGACCTTAACCATTAGTACAAGAAAAAACAAATGGATCAACCCATCTATCAATTAACAAGCATTAATTAGATACCTATTGTATACTACAGTGCTAGGTTCTGAGGATACAAAGAAAAAAAAGAACTATGCCCTACCCTTACGTTTTGCTGGTGAATACAATATACCAGAGAAACCAACCAATTGGTTAAGAAATCAATTAATCACCTGCTATGTGTGGGGGTGGCTGGGTGGTGCAGTGGTTAGAGTGCTGGGCTTGGAGTCAGGAAGACTTGAGTTCAAATTTAGCCTCAGACACTAGCTATATGACCCTGGACAAGTCACTTAACCTCTGTTTGCCTCAGTTTCCTCATCTGTAAAGTGAGGAATGTTGGACTAGATCACCCTTCCAATCCTCAGTCAACGATCCTAGGTGTCTAGCCATCTAGTTGGGGGGAGGGTTGTTATTCCATCCCATGGTCCTTCACCCTGTCAGATCCCAACCAGTGAATTGTGCATTTGGCTAGGCACCACATTTTAGGAAGGTCATTGACAAGCCAGAAGGGTCTAGAGATGAACAGGGTGAGAAGGGGGAAGAAATTTGTGCTGTAGAAGAATCTGTCATAGAAACTGGTAAAAAATTAGTGGGTACACACATGATCCCTATCTTCCAGTACCTGAAGGGAAGCAGGCATGGACCTGCACTGCTTGGTCACAGAGGGCAAAATGAGGAATGATGGGGAAGGAGGAGGGGGCATTCTAGGGAGGCAGATCTCAACTTTGAATAATGAAGGACTTCTTAATATTAGTTGTCCAAAAGGGGAAAGCCCAGGAGGTTAGCAGATTCCCAGCACTGGAAGCTGGATGAGATGCTGGAGAAGAGATGGTTTGGACTAGATGTCCCTGAGAAAACTCTGAGACACAGGGAGTTGTGGGGTAGAGGAAGGGAGGAAATTCTCCTTAGATAGAAAGCCTTTCAACCAAGGATGTCAAGGAAAGTATCCAGAGATCCAGTGGTAACGTGAAATAATTTGGGTAGATATCATCATTATTATTATTATTAATAAATATTAATAATCAATATTAACTAACAGCTACACAAAGCACATCACCTATATTATCTTTCATCCTCACAACAATCCTGGGAGGTGCCATTGTTATCCCCATTTTACAGAGGAGAAAATGAAGGCACATAAGTGATTTGCCCAGGGTCCCCCAGCCAGGAAGTGGCTGACTCAGAATTTGAACTCAGTTTTTCCAACTTTTTGTCTTGTGTGTTTTTGTATTCTTTATTTCTGTCTCTTCAATCAACGACCCCCCCCCCAACTGGGGCAGAGGAAGGGTCAAGAGAAGTATCTAGAGATCAGCAGCCACATGACACGAGGTGAGAGGTCCCCAAACGAGTAGTTCGGCACAGGAGTCAGGATTGACAAGAAGGAGGCAAGAAAAACTGCCATAAAGAAGATGACTCAAAGAGAGTGTGCCATGTTTGTGTTCCTTCCAGGACCATGTAACACCTATGCATGTACAATGTACAGTTTAATCCTGTCCTGGAGGAGAGAGTGAAGGAACACATTTCTACTCCCCAGGTTGTGGGGGAAACGCAGTGTTCTTTGAAAGGATGGCTGGAGAGCTAGAAAAGGGAAATGAACTTGAAAAGGAACTGGGAAGACTGTGAGGGCAAGAAGAAAGGATGATGGATGAATATGATGAGCTCTGTGTTCTGTTATAGGTGTGAGGCTCTTCCTGTAGAGGGGGAAGCAGGACCACCCCTAGAGGAGCAAGTTCTTCCTAGGGTCCTGAAGGGGAAGGGAGGGAAGGGAATGCGCATTTATACAGCACCTGCTGTATGCCAGGTGCTATGCTTAATGCTGAACAAATGTTATCTCATTCGATCTTCACAACAATCCTGCAAGGTAGGCACTGTTATTACCCTTAATTTACAGCTGCAGAAACAGGTGAACATAGGTTAAGTGACTTGCCCAAGATCACACAGCTAGTAAGGATTCGATTCCCCATCTTTCTGACTCCAAGTCTGGCTCTCAATTCTCTGTGCCACATTGTCTCTCCTGGAAGGTGGTGCCATCTGGTGGAATATTCCAAGAAAGACAACACAGAAAGGAGGGCTGAAGGTGAAGAAAAATGAGCCAGGTTAAGCAGCTATTAGACATCACCCTCCCCCTCTGTCCTTTGTGCCAAATTCCTGCCTTTATTGTGTATACAGCAGTAAGCTTCCCAGGCCTTAAGCCGCCCTCCAGATAACTATGTATATGATCCAATGCCTAATATTTTCAAGGTGAACTCAGACCAAAAAGAATGGGAAGCTCTCAACTGAAGACTCCAGTGGGAATGATCATGAGTAAGAAAAAGGGGTGAGTGCCTTAGAGAGATCACCATGGATGCCCAGGGGGAGGAACTCATGGGCCAGTTCAGCTTTTTAAGAGACATGCATAGAAGATGAGAATAAGGACAGGTTACTGAAGATGAAAGCCCAAGAGTAGTGGTTTGGTCCTTTGTGGACTGTGTCAGGAGTGTTCAATCCCAGAATGCACTGAGCCTGGGAATGATCACTAAAGACAACCAAAAAAGGTTTTGGGGGGATTTGTTTGTACCGTTGGGACTAAAAGGAGAATCAAAGAAGGGGCAGGATTGCTTCTTGGGGTGGATGTGATGAGGATGAGGGAGGGAGGGAGAAAATAACCATTTGTTATGCAACAACTATGTACCAGGTGTTGTACTAAGTACTTTAATAATATTATCTCAACGAATAAGCTGAACTGCCCAAATCACATTTACTTTTGTTTTCCCTTTTAAGGAGAATGTTCTTTAAGCCCCAAATGATCAAATAAAAATGATCAGTAGGGAGTGGAAACCCAGGATGAATACAGAGAGGTTGTTTGGTTACTGTCCTTCACTTTCAAAAAGGACCAAAATGACATCATTATGTTAGAGTCCAGTTACTGTGTCTCTGACTGTGGCTGATCAGACCAGTACAAGCTGGAAATGTTCTCCCATGGGTCAGGCACAAATAGTCATGTGAACATTTGGGCTGAATTCTCTGAATTTGTACATCTAGGGTTTCTTCTGAGCTACTTCAATTCTCTCTTGCTCATAGAACACAGCAGCTTCTTTGATGAAGGCATGCCATGCTGGCTGGTCCTGTGCCAGTGTCTCTCATATCATGCAATCGATTCCAAAGTTCTTCAAAGAGACCTTGAAAGTGTCCTTGTATCGCTTCTTCTGACCACCATGTGAGTGCTTGCCTAGTCTAAGTTCTCCATAAAATAGTCTTTTAAGCAAGTGTGCATTTGGCATTCAAACAATGTGGCCAGTCCATCTGAGCTGTGCTCTCTGCAGTGGACTTTAAATGCTTGGTAGTTTAGCCTGAGAAAGGACCTCAGTGTCTGGTCCCTTATCCTTCCAGGTGATCTTCAGAATCTTCCTAAGACAATTCAAATGGAAGCGATTCAGTTTCCTGGCATGGCGTTGGTAGACTGTCCAGATTTCACAGGCATCCAACAATGAGGTCAGCACAATGGCTTACAGAGAGGTAGCCAACCCATAGCTATGCATGATGAATACTAATCACTGGTGCTTCTGGAATGTAGCAATGGCCACCTTCTCTGCTATAACCAGGTTCATGGTCTCATTTGAGGTATCTTTTATTCAAATTCACAGCTCCAAGCCCCCATGCAATGACTGAGCTAGTCCAAACTAAATGATTTTTGCAATCAGGGTCAAAAGGAACTTAAAAACACACACACAGAGAACAGAAAAAGTAAACAGCACACAATTCGATCAGGTATCAAAGGTTCTGAACACCCCTTCCCTAACTGATGTTACCTCCAAATGTTTCCTGGGAATGCTAGTCAACTCCCAGTTATGGGCTGTTCAGGGCGGACCAGCACCTCCGGTATGGGGGCTTGCTGAGTCCCTTTCAGGGATGCCCATTTATACTCAACTCTTACATGTGGCTCCAAGAAGCTGTAGCATGTGTAGCAGCCACACTCCAGTAAATCATCTTGGTAAATGGGCTAAACCAAGCTGAGGGTAATCTATGGGCCCCAAATCTTTTGGTGAGTTAGGGAACGGGGGCATCTACACCAAGCACATGAAGACTTTTCTCCTACAGAACAGGCTAATGTGAATTGTTTGTTCCAGTGGCCAGGAAGGTGGCAGAATCAAGCACTTTGGAGTGCTTAAAGTTTGAGCAGATATCGAAGCTGTCAATGTCATCCCCTGCATCCCAGGCCATCACCAATCATCCTGACTTGTCCTGTCACTGGACTTCAATGACCCTGGAAGAGAGGGTGAGGCTGACAATTTTATGCCACTGTGTCTCACTTAACTTCAATTCACTGACAAGCCAAGACATCACCCTGTGATGTCTTGGTCTAATGAAAGATGAACAACAACAAACCCTCAACATGGCAGAGGAGGGGCACATCAGGTCCCTCTTGGAAGGGTGGCAGGTTGAGCTTGGGACCATAATGCATCTGCTAAGTCTGAGTGCTACACACACACACACACCCCACTCAGCTATTTTTTTCTTAGTCATGACATATGAGATCAGAAGAGCTGGGAGCTTTCCTTCTTTCTCTTTCCTTCTTCCTTCCTTCCTTCCTTCCTTCCTTCCTTCCTTCCTTCCTTCCTTCCTTCCTTCCTTCCTTCTTTCTTTCTTTCTTTCTTTCTTTCTTTC
>NW_027185797.1:40360163-40378642 GCF_028583685.1 Petaurus breviceps papuanus
ACACACACACAGAGACACTAAGTAGGCTGTTAGAGGGTGCAGTGGTTGGAATAATGGTGTCAGGAAGACTTGAGTTCAAATCCAACCTCAGACATTTACGAGCTACAGGACGCTCTGTCTTCCTCAGTTTCCTCAGATGTAAAGTGGGGGATCATAGGAGCACCTTCCTCTCAGGGTTTTTCTGAGGATCAAATGAGATAATATTTGTAAAGCCCTTACTACAGTGTCTGGTGCTTAATAAAGGCTTATTTCCTTCTCTTCCCTGATGGAAAGAGTGAACATGAATTTTAAATGTGATGGTACTAAGGCACACGTGGAGATAGCAATGTGACCCAGGCAACTCACATCTCTGAAACTGTAGGGTCTTGATGTCTTTTGCTTTTTTTTCCTTGAGGGATTCTCATGGAATTTGCTTTGGGTTGTGGCATTAATGATGGACCAGGTGATCCCCTGCTCAGCTGGGCTGGCTTTTTGAAGGTTGTGATGTCTCCCCTGGAAGGGCAGCTCAGTTGGACTTGCTCCTTATGAGATGTAGTGCCTCAGAGGGACAGATCAAGCCCTCCTGGGCTGGGTCATGAAGGTCCATGGTTGATGAGCTCCTCCCTCCTCCCCAGGCTCAGCTGCTACTTGGCTAGACCAGAAGGTCACTTTGCCTGTGGGGTTCTATCAGATTGGACCGGGCAAGCCACTGGTCCATTCAGTAGCTGCTGCTGGATTGGGCTGGGCAAGCCATTGTGCTCCTGGACCATTCTCAGTATGGGGCATCTCCATTGGATTCCCTGGACCCACTTGCAGTCTTTTACGACCTTCAGACACTGGTTTGGCTGCACGCTGCTGTGTTTCTCTCACCAGTTACAGTGCTCTTTTTAGATGGAGTAATGTCCTTTCTTTTATTTTTCAATTTATTTATTTATTTATTTATGGTCTACAACATTCAGTTCCACAATCCCTTGAGTTCCAAATTTTCTTCTCCCTCTCTTCCCCCTTCCCCCCCTCCGTGGCGGCATGCAATCCAATATAGGTTCTACAAGTACCTTCACATTAAACATTAGTAAAGTTGTAAGGAGAATTATAACCAATGGAATGAACAATGAGAAAGAAGGAACAAAACAAAACAAGAAAGAGAGAGAGAGCAAGCAGTTTGCTTCAATCTGCATTCAGACTCCATAGTTCTTTCCTCTGGATATGGATATGCTTTCCATCATGAGGCTTTTGGAGTTGCCTTATAACCTTGCATTGCTGAGAAGAGTCCAGGCTATCAAAGTCAGTCATCACAATTAAGATGTGTCTGTCATTGTGCACAATGTTCTCCTGGTCCTACTCTCCTCAATGCTGTGTTTTCTTATGGAGGAAAGTGACCCATAGCTCGGGTCCCCAAAGTCAGAGGTGGAAGGAATCTGGTTTTCCCTCTTCGATAAGCCTTCCTGAGAGACTCTACTCTGGCTTTGGTAATCAGTTAGTTACACTTCCCAGACTCCTTTTGGGGTCTTGTGCAGATAAGCAGCTAGGGACAAAGGTAGGAATGCCCCTGATGCTGAAGAAACAACTTCATTGTCTTTGCTGCCCGATTCATATATAAATGATCTATTTAAATCCATTGCCCTTCCTTAGGTTTGGAATGGTTTTTTTGGGGGGGAGGGGGTTGTTTATTAATTTTAAAAAAATCAGCAAAAATCCACCTTCTTTCTTTCTTTCTTTTTTTTTTTTAAAGCAATCGGGGTTAAGTAACTTGCTCAAGGTTACACGGCCAGTTATTTTTGTGTGGGTGCTGAGTATCTGAGGCCAGAACCTATCCCAGGTCTCCCAACACTGGGGCCGGTGCTCTTACTCACTGCACCACCTGGCCACCCCACCTTCTCTCTCTTACTCACCCCTAATTGAGAAAGAAAGAAAAAGAAGGGCAAACAAGCATTACACACACACACACACACACACACACACACACACACACACACACAATTAAGCAAAACAAATTTCTTCATTGTCCACTTCCAGAAAAATGTCTCCTCCTGCACTCTGAGTCCTTCACCTCTCTATCAGGAAATAGGTGGCTTATTTCATCATGCGTCCTCTGGGATTATGATCGATCATTCAGTGGATCAGAGTAATTACTTCTTTAAAAGTTTTTGTCTTTTCAGAGAGATAGAAGCAGAGGGAGAAAGAGGGAGAGATAGAGACACAGTGGGGAGGGGAGACAGAGAAAAATAGAGAGGAAGAAACACAGAAAGAGGTAAGCAGAGAAAGAGACAGACAAAGGGACAGAAACAGAGACAGAGGTGGACAGAGATACAGAGAGAGACAAACACACAGAGAGACAGAGACAGAGAGCAGAGAAAGAAAGAGGGAAGGAGAGAGGGAGAAAGGAGGGAGAGAGAGAGAAAGAGAGTGAGAAAGAGAGACAGAGATCAAAACAATTTGTAAATAAACAGTTAAAATTTTCTCTACCAAAAAAAGGATGTTTGTCTTCACCAAATTGTTGTCATTATCTAACCTGTTCTCCTGGCTCTGTTTACTTCACTTTGCATCAGTCCGCCTTCATCATTTCTTATAATTCATCACATTTGTATACCTGTTCAGTCATTCTTCAATTGAGGGGAAAATCTCACCTTCTAATTCTTTGTCAATGAAAAAAGAGCTGCTATCAATATTTTTGTATTTCCCTAGAATTTATTTCCCTTAGGACTCATTCCTCCCTTATTCTTGCTCAGTCATTTTTCAGTCACATCCCACTCTTTGTGACCCCATCTGGTGTTTTCTTTTTTTTGTTTTGTTTTTTGAGGCAATTGGGGTTACATGACTTGCCCAGGATCTTGCAGCTAGTAAGTGTCTAAGCTGGTTTTGAACTCAGGTCTCCTGACTCTAGGACTGGTGCTCTATCCAGTGTATGACCTAGCTGTTTGGGGTTTTCTTGGGAAAGGTACTGGAGTGGTTCACCATTTCCTTCTCCATATGATTTTTCAGATGAGAAAACTGAGGCAAACAGGCTGAAGTGACTTTCCCAGGGTCACACAGCTAGCAAGTGTCTAAGCCGCATTTGAACTCAGGGCTCCTGACTCCGGAACTTGCACTTTATCCACTACGCCACCTAGCTGCCTTCCCTTAATCTACTCTCCCTCAAATCCCTCTTTCGCCATCTCACTTTTCCTTCCATGTTTAGTAAAATATATTTCTGCATTAAACATTCTGTGTGTGTAGATGTATAGCCTTCCCTCTTTTGACAAGTTCAGATAACAGTGAGGCTCAAGTGTCAGCCACTCTCCCGGCCCTTTCCTCCATGTTTGAATAGACTTCTACTTGCGTATCCCAATTATTTTCCTTAATATTTTTTTCCTTTTTCTCCCTCCCCCTGCCAGTATATTCATCTTCCTCTTCTTCTCCATTCCTTTTTTAAGATCCTTAAAGACATGACAGAATCCACCTTAGATTCTCTGTCTAATTAGACTCCCTCCATGACTGATAATGATGATGGGGTTGCATCATCTCTCCATATTAAAATGTAAGCAGTACATTCTTTATTAAAAATTATGATTTTTCACTCATTTTTTTTTATGTTTTTCTTGACTCTTATGCTTACACATCAAAGTTTCTATGCAGTTCTGGTCTTTTCCATCAAGAATTCTTAGAAGAGGCGTGGCTAGGTGGTGCAGTGAATAGAGCACCAGCCCTGGAGTCAGGAGGACCTGAGTTCAAATTCGACCTTAGACACTTAACATTTACTAGCAGTGTGACCTTGGGCAAGTCACTCTACCCCAATTGTCCTACCTTCCCCCCTCCAAAAAAAAAAAAGAATTCTTAGAAGTCCTTGATTTCATGAAAGGTTAATTTCCCCACCCCTTGTAGAATTGTTGTCAGTTTTTCTGGGTAGGTTATTCTTAGTCCATATTCTTTGCCTTCTGGAAAATTGTATTCCAAGCTCTCTGTTTCTTTTAAGTGGCGGCTACTAAATCCTAACTCTTGTTCCTTGGTACTTTAATTCTTTCTTTCTGTAATATATTTTTTTCTTTTACCAGGAAGCTCTGGATTGGGTCTATAATGTTCCTTGGCATTTCATTTTGGGACTTCTTTCAGGAGGTGACCAGCAGATTCTTTCTATTTCCACTTTGCTCTCTGGTTCTAAGATAAAAGATCTGGGTAGTTTTATTTTACAATTTCTTGTACTATGATATCTAGGCTTTTGTTTTTTGGTTGGGGCTTTCAGGTAGTCCAATTATTCTTTTTTTATATATATAAGCAATCGGGGTTAAGTAACTTGCTCAAGGTTACACAGCCAGTTATTTCTGGGTGTGGTGCTGAGTATCTGAGCCCAGATTTGATCCAGGTCATCCCGACACTGGAGCCGGTGCTCTTACTCGCTGAGCCACCTGGCTGCCCCTAAGCAATTGGGGTTAAGTAACTTGCTCAAGTTTACACGGCCAGGTGTTTCTGGGTGGGTGCTAAGTGTCTGAGCCCGGGATTTGATCTCCAGGTCTTCTCGACACTGGAGCCGGTGCTCTTACTTGCTGTCCTGGCTGCCCCTGTCCAATTATTCTTAAATCATATCTCTTTGATATGTTGTACAGGTCAGTTGTTTTTGCCGAGAGATATATTATATTTTCTTCTATTTTTTCAGCCTTTTCACTTTCTTTTAACATATCTTATTGTCTCATGGAATTATTAGTTACTCTTTGGTCCATTTTAATTTTCAGAGAGTTTATTGTTTAGGCAATTTGGTTCTCAAATCGACTCTAATTTCTCTCCTGGTTTCCATTTTTTTTCTTTTATGCTTTTGGGAGAGGGGAAGGTAGGGCAATTGGGGTTGTGACTTACCCAAGGTCACAAGGCTAGTTTTTGTGTGTGTGTTAAGTGTCTGAGGTCAGATTTAACCTCAGGTCCTCCTGACTCCAGGGCCAGGTACTCTACTCACTGCGCCACCTAGCTACCCCTGGTTTCTGTTTTCATATCTCTGCTTGCTGGGCACAATCTATGACACCTTACTGGAGATGGATGTCCAGTAGACATCTTAAATGCAATCATATACAAAACTGAACTCATTATCTTTCCACCAAATCTTCCCTCTCCCCAAATTCCCTGTTACTGTTAAAGATAGCACCATCTTCCCAATCTCTCAGATTCACAACCCAGGTATCATCCTAGACTCCTCACTCTCTCTCACCCTCACTATCCAATATGGTGCCATGGAAGGTCTATTGATTTTGCCTTTGTATCATCTCTGTCATACACTCCCTTCTCTCCTTTATGCTCCAGTAAAGGCCTTCATCACCTCGCTCATTTGGATCACTCTTGGATTATTGCAATAGCTTGATGGTTGGTCCCCCTGCCTCTCCATTCCAGTCCATTTCCCACTCAGCTGTCACAGTGATTTTCCTAAAGAGTAGGTCTGGCTATGCCACTCCATGCCCCACTTTTCCACCCCATTTAATGAACTCCAGTGACTTCCCATCATCTCTAGGATCAAATGTAAAAAATATTCTGTTTGGCATTTAAAACCCTTCATAATTTGGCCCTTGGTTGTCATAACCTGACAACCTTTCCAGTTGTCTTACATCTTACCTGCCTCCATCTCCCACTCCCTACCAACATGGACTCTTTGATCCCATGATGCTGACTTCCTTGTGTTTCAAACAAGACACTCCATGTCTTGACTCTGGCACTTTCACCCATGGGTTCTCCCATGCCTGGAGTTTTCTCCCTTCTCACAGCTGTCTCCTGCCTTCCCTGGTTCTTTCAAATACCATCTAAAACTCACCTTTCCTGATCTCCCTTAATTCTAGTGCCTTCCCTCCATTGATTATTTTGTTTATCTGACATATAACTTGTTTGAACACAGCTGTTTGCATATTTTTTCTCCAATTAGAGTGTAAGTTCCTTGTGGGAAAGGACTGGGTTTTTTTTTTTTTTGCCTTTCTCTGTATTCTTAGAGCTTAACACAGTGCCTAAAATGTAGTCAGTATTTAATAAATACTTATTGGCTGACTAGAAAATGTATTATTTTTTTAAAAATTACTTATATATATTTCAATAAGGAAAAATCCTCCTTCTCCTCCCATCCTAAATTCCTTCCCCCATTGAAAAATGGGGGGGAGGGCGGTAAGGGCAACTAGGTGGCACAGTGAGTAAATTGCCAGACCTGGCGTCAGGAGGATCGAGTTCAGTTCCGGCCTCAGACACCCACACAAAAAAACTAGCCATGTAACCTTGGGCAAGTTACTTAACCCCAATTGCCCTCCAAAAGGCAAACAAAAAAATGGGGGGGGGGAACCCTACCAGTTATAAACATATACATTTAAGCAAAACAAAATTTTTCATTGGTAATGAGCAAATATATATGTGTGTATGTGTGTGTATATTATATGGATACATACACATTTATATATGATAACATAACTTCGATTACATGGAACTGAAATGCTTCTCAAATAAAATTAATGTACTCAAGATAAGAAAGAAAGCATAGAATGGAGAAAAATCTTTGCATCAAATTTCTCTGATAAGAGTTTGTTATGTGTGTGTATCACAATGTTTTATATAGATATGTAACTTAAATTTGTGTGTAAATATGTATATTATACATATATGTTTGTGTATAAAATAAAAGGCTAGCTATTACACAAAAGACAAGTGGTCAAAAGATTTAAACAAGTAGGTCTTAGAAAAATTGAAGACCATTGACAAACACATAAAAGAACACTCCAAATCACTAATAATAAGAGAAATGCAAGTCAAAACCACCTAAAAGTTTCATCTCACGTCCAGAAAATCAACAAAGATGACAAAGGTGGAAATAGTCAATGTTGGAGGGGTTGTGGGAAAATCAGCACACTGGTGCATTGTTGGTGGAGTTGCGAAGCAATGTGACCATTTGGAATTATGCAAATAAAGTAGAATAAAATGTCCATATTCTTTGACCCAGAAATTCCATTACTAAGCTTATGTCTCTAAGAGAACATTAAGAAGAAGAAAGTTTCCATATACATCAAAATTTTTATAATGGCACTTTTTGTGATAGCAAAGAATTAGAAACAAAATAGATGCCCATTAAGGAATAGCTAAACATTGTGTCAGAATGCCATAAGAAATGATGAGTTTAATATATATACTGAGAAGCATGCGAATATTTACATGAACTGATGCAAAGTGAGTAGAGCTAGGAATATCATGGACACAATGACTGCCACCATATAAATGGAAAGAACAATGCAACAACCAAAAATTAATTGTATGAGAACACGCTTGACCCCAAAGGAAGAAATATGAAAAGATACCTCCCCCACTTTTTTGTAGAGAGAGGGGGTGCTCAGAGATGTGGGACAATGTATATAAGGGCAGGTTTTTTAAGGTATTAATTAGTTTTTACAGAATTATTTTCTCTTCCCTTTTTAAAAAAAAATTCTTATAAAGGATTACTCTCTGGAAGGAAGAGGGAAATTTAGGTGATGTGTTAACAAGTGATCAATAAAAATCTATTCTAAAATAAACTATCTATGGACCCTTCCAGATGGTTGGAAGCCCCTCCCCCCCAGAAGCTGTATCTTGGTGTGCCCCCCACATAGGATGATGTGCCAAGGTCTCTGTTTTCCACTGCTGGCAATGTCCATCACTCTCCTTAACTGATGGTGCCTTAGAGGTCCATTGGTCCATGTTTTATTTGCAGTGATTGCCCGTGACACGATATTTCCTAGTCATGCACTGGCTAGGTGTTTCTCTTGACTAGAGGTCTTCTAGCAGAGATTGGACAGCCAGTTCCAATGTCACTGAGGGATTATTGGTTAGTTGTATGTCAGACTAGATGGGTGCTGAGGTAAATTCTTAGGTTCTGTGCTCTGTAATTATTATTGGAATGGGTGAAAGGTGTCTTGAAGGAAATGCCAACTGGCTTCTTCCTTGGGACAGAGGGAGTCTGGTTCCTCTCATTCTTCCCCCATCCATCCCTTCTGAAGCTTTACAATATCCCCCTTTCCCCTCATTCCAAGAAGCACAAAACACTGAACTCTGGGGCCACCATAGATTTTATTGCCGGAAGGGGGAGGGAGAGGGGAGAGCTCCCAAAAGGAGCAGGAGGCTCCACTGTGCAGAGTTCCAGGTAGTGGCTGGATCTCTCAGTACAGGTGCTGTGGTCTTCTATTGTCTGGACCTCCAGGCAGGACGCCTGGTGGGTGGAGTTCATGCCCAAACTCCCATTGGCTGGAATCCTACACAGTGGCTGGAGCTCTGGGGATAAGTAAGGGAGAGGTGGGGCTCCAGGTGGTGCGTACATGTAGGGGGCCAGGAAGGCGGAGCCCTTATTTCTGAGCAGGGATCATGTCATCAATGGACTGGCCCTTCTCCAGTTTCTTCTCCATCTCCACCATGAGCTTCACGCCATCCACTACCAACTGCACCTGCTCCACCTCCGAAGACCCCAGGCGGTCTGCGTTGGACACGTCAAACACAGAGCCCACAGCTGCTGTGTCCACGCCACCTGCAGGGGAGGGAGAAGGGAGAAGAAGGGGGATGGCTCAAAGCAAGACCGTCATTGTTTGAGTGAAGGGGCAGGGACTGGGGACCAGCACCCGTGGAACTACGTGGCACCTACCTAGCTATCAAATATCACACTATCAATGTCATCCAGCATTTATAGAGCGCCTACTATGTCCCAGGAACTGTGCTAAGCACTTTACAAATACCGTGTCATTTGATCCCTATTACAACCCTGGGAAGGAAATGCTGTTATGATCCTGTTTACAGTTGAGGAAACTGAGTCAAACAGAGGTTAGGTAACTTCCCTAAGATCACACAGCTACTAAATCTGAGGCTAGATTTGACTTCGGGTTTTCCTGACTCTATTCCCAAGCCCTCTGTTCTCTGCCCTAATACACAATATCCGTGAAGATACCCAATGCCCATGGAGGAACCGAATGCCCATGGAAGTATCCAATGCCCATGAAGATACCCAGCATTCATGGAGTTGTATGGGACACCCAATGTCCATGGTAAGAGCCAATGCCCACGTGACTATATAACGCCCATCCAGTTCTGGGAGTCCGCCAATATCCACAGGCACCCAGCATAAATCCGCTCATAGAAACGCCAGTCCAGTCTCCATGGAGACCCTCAATAACTGACCAGGGTGATGCCTGGTACCAGGGGTGATCCATGTCACATTCATCCAGGGTAGCTGAATGAGCGAGGACCCACCTGTGCCCCGCTTCTGCAGACGCAGGCGGGTGAGGATTTCTTCAAACTTGGGGTGCTTGCTGAGGTGTGCCAGTTTGACGTGCACACCCCCACGCAGGCCAGTACCAAGGTTGGAAGGGCAGGTGAGGACGTAACCAAGATGTTCATTCCACATGAAAGGGTGGCCAGCCTTCTTGAAGATCTCTTCAATCTGGGGAGGGGAGGAGGAGAGAAGATGGGTCACTGTGACAGGGGAAATAGTCATCATAAGGGGATAGAGACTGTACCTGTGATTTTCTCAGTTATAAGGCACACACACAAAGTCTGTGTCTCAGGCTAGGTTTGAGCCCAGCTCTTCCTCACTCCAAAGCCAACTTTCTGCCCACATCCTGGCTGCCTCCTGCTGATCACAAGTCCTTCTATATATTTAGCACTTCTCCAGGCATCCCTATGTGGTTGGTGGTGTGAGGATGGTAATTCTTGTTTTATAAAGGGGTAAATGGATATCATGGAAAGCAGTGAAATCTAGGGGACAGAAAGACCCAGGTTCAAGACTTGTCTCTATCACCCACTGTGACTCTGAGCAAGCCAGGAAGGTCTGGAAGGTGAAATTTCAGACAAGCTGCCCTGAGGGAGGGAATTTCCCAATTAGGGATTTCCACATAGCCAGGAGACCCCAAGCCTGGACAAAAATACCTGCTACAAATGGGAACTCAGAGTGAGGAAGGGTCTCCCCACTAGGAAATAAATACCCAAGTTGGAAATGGAATCCTCCCTTTTTGACTCCAAGGCCGAGACTTTACACTATCCCTCCCACCTCCAGGGGCTTTTGATTAAAGAAACCAGGTCAGGGATGAAAGTTCAAAATCAGAATTCAAGGGCTGCTGCCCTGAGAGATCAAGTCAGAGAGAGCCTTCTCTGGGCCTCAGTTTCCTCATTTGCAAATGAGGTTGTTGTACAAGAGGGCCCCCGATGTTCCTCCCTGCCCTAAATCTGTGCCTCTGCCTGTTTCCATGCTGACTCGTGTCCTTCCGGGGTGTGCAAAGGAGGCATCAGGAATAATGAGTTATGCTGGGAGGATGCCAGATGGCTCCCTGCTTCTCCCCTGAGGCCTCACACCTGGGGAGGTCCTTTTGGCCCTGCCAAGCAGAGCCCTCACTGTGTCCTTTGGTCTGGGTCTCCCTTGTAACCTTCCCCTCCCCCCTCTGCAAGCTGGTGTCCCGAGCCCTTCCCAAGGGGGCTCCCACGGGCTCCTTTTCTCCCTACCCTGTGCTTCATCAGAGGGCACTCTTGATGTGTGTGAGAGCATCTCTCCCACCACAAATTGTCTTCTATTGATTTTCTATCAATTTTCTATTTACATCAACAAGGCAATCAGAATTTAAGCATTCATTAAGGACTAGTCACTGTGTTAAATGCTGTAGATTCAAAGAAAGGCAAAATTAACCTTTGTTCTCAAGCAGGCAGTCTAACAGGCAGCTGTACATGTGTGTGTGTGCACATGGAACAGTATAGACAGACATATGTGCCGTGCAGGCTCACTATGTGATATATATGTATATATACACACACATATGTATCATGTAGACAGTGTATGGTCTATATATACACACGCACATGTGTCATACAGACCGTATATCTTGTACATACTATGTATATATACATGCAAGTAGTATGCACATGTATTTAGTAATACACATTTTATATATACATAGCATGTGTATATAAATGATATGTATTTAATATGTGTACATACTATCATATTGTGCATGTGTGCATGTATATGTTATATATGTACATGTTGTCTCCCCAAATAAAATATGAGCTTCTTGAGGACAAGGACTGTCTCTTATCTTTGTATCTCTAGTATATAACACAGTGCTTGGCATATAGGGAACCCTCGATAAATGTCTGTTGATTGATTGCCCTAGGCACCAAAATCACCAGGGATAGTTCTGTCTGAGACTTAACACCCATTTCTATGGTGCTTTAACATTTGCAAAGCACTTTCCCCCAAATATCACTTTGAGGTAGGCAGTGAAAGTATTAATTATCTCCATTTAGCAAAGGGGGAAACTGAGGCAACTTGCCCTTGGTCACACCGGAGGTCAGTTGAGATCATAGGATGTTAGATATGGAAGGGTCCTTAGGGACCATCTGGTCCAGAGGTTCTTTACCTTTATTGTGGCATGGAACCCTTCTCAAAATAATATTTTTAAAACAAAAATACGTAGAATTACAAAGGAAAGCCAAGGTTAGGGGTAACATTTTTTTCCCATCTGAGTTCATAGACCCCTTGAAATCTATCCATGAGTCCCTTGGGATTAATCTAGAACTCCTGATCTAATCCAAGCCCCTTATTTTACAAATGAGGCAACAGACCTAAAATACAATCTTAGTATCATAGATTTGGCACTGGAAGGTACCTTAGAAACCAGCTAGCCCCAACCCTTCCTGCTATGGATGGAGAAGCTCAGAGGGCCAGGCTCCTAAGGTAACAGGGACTAGAGCTGTATTGGAATCGGGATTTGAACCCAGGTTTCCTGACTCCTAGTCCTGGGCTGTTTTCATTCCATAGCCACAGAGGGTGGTGTCAGGGGCCAGAGGTCAGGGGTTACAGCCCACCTTCTGCAGCCCCACGCAGAAGCGACGGAAGACCTCCTTCATGTTGCCCCCCTTCTCCATGGAGATGACCCTCAGATGGTCCTCCTCATTCACCCACACCAAGAAGCTCTTGTTGTCATTGTGCCTGAGGGAGGGAAGAAAGAAAGGGGATCAGAAGATCATTGGAATCCCCAAATCCCTGCCCCCTCCTCCTCCCTGAATGGGCTACCCAGCATGGGGAGGGACTGTGACCTTGGAGGAGGAGTCAGCTGGGCGAAGGTGTAGAGGAAAGAGGTCTGAGAAGTGCCCCTGTAAACAGTAGGGGTAGAATCATAGGTCACCAGCAATCTCAGGTCGTAGAATGGCAGGCTCCTCATCACCCTTCCTTCACCTCCTTTGAGGTCTGAAGAACCCTAAACTTCTAGATTCTCAGAAGACTAGAATCTCAGCATCCTAGGAGGAGAGGGTCCTCATGCCCTAGATCCTTGGAATCATGAGGATCCTAGATTTGATCACCCCTAAATTTCAGAATTTTATATTTTTAGCCTCAGAGCTGGAAGGAGCATGGAAGCCATATTGTCCAAGCGCCTCATTTTGTGAATGAGGAAACCTGGACCCAGAGAGGGAAAACATGGGTCACACATGACAGAGCCAGAATTTGAGGCCAAGGACTCTGATCCCAAATCAAAAGTGCTTCCCAGTGCCACCGTACTAGAATTTGAATTTTCTGAAACTTAGAATCTTGGGATTTTGGAATTCTGGAATCCCAGGAATGCCAGGCTCTTAGACCTTATGAAAATTGGCCAGCCCCACTCCCTCCTCATATATGTCACCCCATTTTCACCCAAGCCTGGGGTGTATGTTCTGAGGGTGAGTGTATTCAAGGAGACGTGACTCCTAATTGGCTGAGAGAACCCTGAGCCAGGACACTTTGTAAGTGGAGGAGGGATGGCTGTCAATTTGTAGGAGCCAGTCTTGAAGAGAGGACCTTGAAAGACATGCCTCAAGAGAGAGGGAAGGAATGAACTTTAGACTGGCCAGAGCCCTGGGGCCACAGACATGTGGAGAACCTAACCCTTCCATGTGTCTTGACTTCAAGTACTTGCAGCCTCAGAGCTGCGGACTATTTCTGTTTTCTGTTCTTTTGGATAGAGGCTTACTAGTTATTCGTGATGGTCTTTTGTGGGGCTGTCAGCATGTTCCTCCTTGAGAGGGATCAAGGAAATAACTTTCATCCTGAAAACAGAGCCAGACCTGAGACTAGAGGTATATGAGGGGTGGCAGATAGATGCCAGTCCAAAGCAAGACTAAAGGAGAGATCTCCCAACCCCAGTGGTCCTGTCCCTCCTGTCTCCAACAGCCATCAGTACAGCACCAGCAAAAGTCACCAGATGCCAGATCCTATCTGTCTATGCCCTCCGTGAGCTGGAGTATCTCCCCATTTAGACAATCCTTCATATCCATCTACATTTTGTGTATAGATGGGGAAACTGAGGCTCAGGGCAGGAGGGGAAGGGACCTTCTCCAGGTCATGTAGGATGGCGAATGCAGAGCCCAGGGCCTATTCTGGTAGTGGGAAGCTAAGTGAGAGGGGGCTCCTCACCAGATGCCGCGGGCATCGGGCCAGTCCCGGGCCATGCCAGAGGCCAGGAGCAGGGGGGAGACAGGCTTGTCGAAGAGGAAGTGGTCATCGATGAGCTGCTGCTGTTCCTTCTCCGTCATGCTCTTCAGGGGGTAGTACTTGCCCTTGAACTCCCCAGTCAGACTGTTGAGGGCTGGGGGTTAGGGGGAGGTGGGATGGGAGAGGAGGGGGAAGAGAAGAGAGCATAGAGTCAATGCCACTAGAGAGTGGCTGTGGGTGGCATCCAATCCAGAGGTCCATATGTGTTGGTGGTATCTCCAGAGGGGAGGTTTTAGAGGGCTAAGGCAAGAAACTAGGTATGGGGGCATGGAGAAAAGTTTCTTCACCAAGGACAAACAGACAAGGTCTTTCCTGGGCTCAGGCGCAAAGGGGGCTCCTTACCATTGACACTCAGGGATTCCACAGCACGACGCTCGCCCCGGGAGCAGTGGGGGGGCAGGGTATAACCCTTGATGCTTCGGCCTGTTCGGACGCGGCTGCTCAGCACGTAGTTGGGGTCTAGGTCATCACCACCCTGGGGGACAGCGTGGCAAAGAAGGCTGGCTTAGAGAGGGATCGATGCTTCCCCTCACAAGGCACCCCTGGACAGAGGCTAGCTTAGCTCAATCCTGCCTGCCCTTTGGCCCCAGACTCCCATTCCCCAAGACTCCCCATTCCCCACCCCTTCATATGCCCTCATCCCTCCCCTTCAGTGCCCATCTTCCTCCATCAATCCCCATCTTGCTCAGTCTCCCCTAATTTCCCTCCATCTTCCCATCTCTCTCCATCAGTGCTGGTCTCCTTCACTCTCCCCACTTCCTTTGCTCCTCCATCTCCCCACCTCCTACCTTTCCCTTCCCTTCCCTCCCACCAAAAGTTTCCCCAGCGCTTCCACCTTGAGGTTCTCATGGTTGAGGTCAGTCTTATGCTTGTCTGTGGGCTTGTAGCCCCCGTGCCGATCCTGAATGATGGGGTCAAACAGGTCCTTGAAGACATCATAGGACTCCTCATCACCAGCCACACAACCCACAGTCATGATGAAGGGATGGCCTGTGTGAGGAGATGAAAGGGGAGTCAGAAGTCACAGAACCCCAGAAGCTTAAAACAAACACAGAATGTCAGAGCTGGGAGGGACCTTAAGACATGGAATGTCAGAGTTGAGAAAAACTGGATGGAATATCAAAGCTGAAAGAGAATTTGAAAATCGCCTGGTTCAGTATCTCACAAACAGGATGTTCTGGGACTTGAAATCCATTGATGGAATCCATGGTAAGATGACAAAAACAAACAGGGAGAAATGTCTGACACTTGGACTTAAAAAATCAATTTCACAAGTACAAGGGAGATGCGCATGGCTAGGTGACAGTTTGAGACCGAGTTGGGGGTTTTAGGAGGAGGCGGGACCCTCAATATGTATGATCAGATATGATACAGAAGTTCTCGCAAGATCTTGGATGACATGATGGCTGTCTGTGAAGATCTGAAAGGCTGGCATGTGAGAGGGCTTTTATCTGCCCCGTTTGGCCCCACAGAAGTGTCAGGCTGAAGTTTCTTAGTGACAAATTTAGGTTCTAAGAAAGGCTACACTTTCTGATACTGAGAGGTAGAGATTCCCCCTCATCCCAGGTCTTCATGCCTCAGTTGAGGTCAGATGGATCCTTGGGGGCAGTGGGATCACAGAATCCTAGCTTGAGCCTGGAAGGAGTGGAGCTCAGAAGAAATCTAATAAAGGCAATTAGAGCATAGATCACTGGGCTTAGAGTCAGGAAGACCTGAATTCAAATCCAGCTGTGTGACCCTGGGCAAGTCACTTAACCTGTTGGCCTCAGTTTCTTCATCTGTAAAATGGGTATAACAATAGAGCCCATCTTCCTAGGTGATTGTGAGGATAAAATGAAATAGTATTTGTAAAACACTTTGAAAACCTTAAAGTGTTATATTTTTTTGTCACATCTTTATTTTAAAGATGAGGATACTGAGATGGGAGGAGAGGGGCTTACCCACGGTCATACAGGTAATAAGTAGCAGAGACTGTATCCGAACCCCAATCCAACACCATACCACCACGACGCCTTGTAGGATGGGGGGGAGGAGTCCTTGTTCCCATGTGGGTTGGAACATGTGTCTGTGAAGGTCCTTCCAATTCAGAAATCCTGGGATTCTGTGAAATGCTGATCTGGGATCCCAAGGGGATGGGGGGAGGGGGAGGTGGTGGCAAGGAGAGCGGGCCACGAGATGCAGACTGTGGCAAGAAACAACTCGCCAAGACATTGGAAACAAAATAGAAGCATAATTTTCACAGCACAGTTTGTTTGTCTGATACCTCGTTCCTAACTCCAGATTTAACATTTGGGGAAGGAAACTAGGTGGTGCAGTGGAGAAAGCACCAGCCCTGGAGTCAGGAAGACCTGAGTTCAAATTTGATCTCAGACATGTACTAGCTGTGTGATCCTGGGCAAGTCACTTAAGTCTGATTGTCCCCCCAAAAACCATTTTAGGGGGAAGTAGAGGAAGCACTGGGATTTCTCCACAGCACTCTGGGCTTCCACAGAACAGAGTTTAGGAAGAACAGAGTGTGAGCCACCCCGCTGGACAGATAAAGGGAGCAAGGGGGCAGAGCTGGACATGGTCTCAACCAGTCTCAAACACAGGTCTGGTGGAGGCTTTTGAGAGCATTTATTCAAATGCAGAGATGTTGTAGGGGAGGAAACCAGGGACCTGAGAGGGAAAGAGGCTTGGCCAAAGTCATTGACCTAGCTGAAGCTAGAAGCCTGGTCTCCTACCTCCCAATTTATGGATCCCTGTGGGTCTATTTGAGGAGTTTGTTGGGGGGGAAAGGGTAGGCAGGGCTCCTGTAGGGTTTATAAGTTATCCTGAGATTACCTACAGGTTTTACAAACCCATACCTATGAATTTTCCATAGTCACCACCTATGGAAATCCCAGATATATCTATGGGATATTTATGGGCTCCTGCATGCAGGAGATGCCCTGATCCTTAACTGGCCACTGGACCCAGATGCCTCTGGGGGAGAAAGTGAGGCTGGTGACTTTGCCCAGCCCTGCCTCACTTAAATACAGTTTACTTGCATGTCATGGCATCACCTCCCTGAAGTTATGGTCCTCTTTGAGGATGTAGAATAAACAATAATATATAGGATACTTGGGGGTGTTTATTGGAGGACCTGTGAGAGTCTATGGGGATTATAGAATGATAATGACAGATCTGGAAGGAACCTTAGGGGTCATCTAGATCAATCCCCTTACTTTACAGGTGGAGAAACTGAGGCCCAGGGAAGTGAGGTGGTCTGTCCACAGTCATACGAGTGGTAAACGTCAGAAGTGACTCCAGGGACTCCCTTTTCTACTGTTGCATATGGGGAGGGAGGGGAGAGCAGGGCTGTCTGAGAGGTCCTTGGTGTGTCTACTGGGGTCTAAGGTTGTTCTTTAGAATTCCTAAGAAGATCCTAGAGTGGGCCCCTGAATGTATTTATGGGGGTCTGGATCCATCTATGACAGTGTCAGGGAGATCTGCCAGGTGGTCCATGGGTCTCTATGCTTATCTATAAGAGGGTCCTGGGATATCTGTGAGATGTTCAGGAGCTTCTGAGTTTCCCTGGGACTTCAGTGAGGGCCCCAGATATGTCTCTGTGGGCCCTGAGAGTGTTTAAGGGTGTCTCTAGGTATCCCGAATGTGTCTATGGGGGCATCTCTGAAAGTCTGGGAGTTAGCCATGGTAGCCCCAAGAGTATTGGGGAGGTGGGGATGGGGGAGGCTTAGGATGTCCAGAAAAGATCCTAAATGTACCCAGAAAATCCCAGATATATCTGTGGGGGTTCTCAGGGGGACTCTGAGTTTTTTAAGGGTATCTGTCCATGGGGAGACACTAGAGCTATCGGTGGAGCTCTCAGGGGGTCTATTCTGGATCCTAGGGGTCCCTAGAGATATCCACAGGACCTTGGGCTTGTGCACTGGAGTCCTGAGGGTGTCTGCAAGAAACCCTAGGGTGTTCAAAGAAGGTGATAGGCTTCTAAGTGTTTCTGAGTGTCCTGGGAGTATCTATGGGATTTTAGAGGTGCTCATGAAGGTCTTGGGGTATCCATTTGGGTCCTAGGGTTTTCTATAGGGATATAATGGAGTCTGGGATAGGTTTAGGGTACATCTGTAGGATATGCCCGTCTATCATAGAATCAGAACCACAAGGGACTAGGAAGGTCATATATTATTGTATAGCTAAGGAATCTGGGGCTGAGGAGGTTAAGTGATATGCACTGTGTCACATAATAACTATCTGAGGCAGGATTTGAACACAGGTCTTCCTGACTCCAAATTCTGTGCCCGATATCACAAAGGAAGGAGGGATTGTAGATTAGACCTAGGGCAAGAAGGGACCTCAATGGCCACGTAATTCAAGCCCTCCATTTTGCAGGTGAAGCCACTGACTCCAGGACACACACATATAGAAAGGTACATAGCTGGTATTTGAACTCACATCATCCGACTCCAAATCCAGCCTACCTTTCATTGCTCTACACTGCCTGCCCTGGGTGTCTGTTGGAGTCATCGCGTTTCAGGTAGGCTCCAAGGGTCTGTAGGGTCTTGGGGATGTCTGTGGTGCTTGTGGGAGTGTTTGGAACATCACTAGAGTTTTCATTGGGGTCCCAGGGTAGCTACAGGGGCCTCTGGGTGTTTGCAGTAGGTTTTGGGTGTGCTCTGGGATCCTGGGGATGTTTGTGGTAGATCAGGGATTGTACAAAGGTGCTGTGAGATGTCTATAGTCATTTCTGGGTGTTCCAGGGTTGTCCATTGAGATCCCAGAGGTGTCTATTAGACTCTTAGAGTATCTGAGTAAGAACCTGAGTTAGGTCCCAGGTGTATCTATGGGGTCCTGGGGATAGATCTATGGTGGTTTGGGGAGGTTATAGGAATGTTAGGGAGTATTTGTGACTATTTCTAGGGTCCTAGGATGTCTCTAGGAGCCTCAGAGTGTCTGAGTTAGATTCTTGGCATATCTGTGGGGATGCTGGGAGTGTTTATGGACATCTCTGGGTCCTGGGGGTGTCTAGAGTGGCTCTGGGGCCGTGGGGTGTTTATGGCTATCT
>NW_027185797.1:40378652-40415144 GCF_028583685.1 Petaurus breviceps papuanus
ATGGCCATCCCTGGGGGTGTCTAGAGTGGTTCTGGGAGCGTCTCCAGTGGGGATGACCCCACGCCCCACTGCCCTCGCTCAGCACCGGTCTCTCACCTGGGTTGTCCACACCGGTCTGGATGACGTCATCCAGGGTGAAGCCAGAGGGCGTCTCCTTGTCCCGCAGTTTCTTGTACAGGTCTGGCGTGAGCACCTTGGCCATGTGGTTGTTGTGCTTGCTCAGGTCTGGGTACTCCTCCTCCGGCTTGAAGTTGAGCTTGTACTTGTTGTGGGTGTTTCCGAAGGGCATGGTGACGGCAGGCAGGGCCTGTGGGTCAGGAGCGCGGTCACTAGGGCCAGCCCTAGGGCTTGGCTGGAGGAGAAGCACCCCAGGGGGCCTAGAAGGGTTGTCCTGGTCGGGGGGCTGCTTTAGCTGGGGCAAGATCAAGGTAGCTTGGAGCCCAAAGAATCTCCACCCCAGTAGCACCTTAGAACCTCGGACCCCAAAGAATCCTGGGCAAGAAAGAACCTTAGCACTTTGGGCTCCAAAGAATTTTTGCTTTGGTAGAACCTTGAACCCCAAGGAATCTTAGACTTGGAAGCATCTTAGAAGCCTGGACCCCAGAGAATCCTAAATGAAGTAGAACCTTGGACCCAATAGTATCTTAGACTCAGAAGACCCTTAGGAAATCCTTATGATCTCAGACCTGCACTAGAACCTTGCACTCAGAATTGTAGGATCTGAGGTTCTAGAATGTTGGAGCTGGATGGACTTTGGACGGATGGCTCTAGTTCAACCCCCTCAGCGTATAGATGGGGAAGAGAAGAAGGAGCTAGGAGCAGACTCAGAGAGATGGGAAGGAGGTCGGGGGAATTTTAGGGATGGAGTGGGATTGCAGAAAGTCTTAGGAACATTAGGACCAGAAAACCTGGGGACCAGACCTGAGTTTTCCCATCTGTAAAATGGCAGGGTTGGCCTAAATTATCTCTGAGGCCCCTTCCAGTTCTAAAACTACTGGGCTCCTAAATGAAGGAAGACTGGGGGGAGGGGGAAGTGAGAGGCGGAGAAGAAGCTGGGGGGGGGGCAGCTGGAGCTGCCATCCCTCGGGGGATATTTTTAGCCTATGGACTCCGCCCCCCACAGCTGTGGCCATTCTCCCGCCCCTCCCCCCACCACATTCCGGGGGCTCTGTTTGCACCGAATCAGCGGCTCTGGAGCCAGGGGAAGGTGGGAGAGGACAGTGGCAGAGGACACAAGCCCAGCCCTAATGGCTAGACCAAACCAGCCAGCAGCCGTTGGCCTCAGGGCCCCATGAGACCTGACACAAGGGGGGCATCTGTCCCCTAGCCCATGTGCGGGGCACATATGGGCACACACACAGGGGCACAAATACAGGGGCACACACAGGGGCACAAACACAGAGGCACACACAGGGGTACACATGGGCACAAACACATGGGCACATAGGGGCACACGCATATAGACACACACAGTCATCCGGGCATCCCCTGAACCCAGAGATGCTCAGAAGGTCATCATACACAGACATATGGGGGCACACAAACAAAGGTACAGGCAAGGTCAAGGAATCACAGAGAGCTGAAAGGGACCATCTGGGTCAATTGTCAATATGAGGAAACTGAGGCCAGAATCATAGTCAGATAAAAGGAGAGGCAATCTATCATAAGCAGACACAGAGATTTATAGTTGTGCATGCACACACACACGCACACAGTCACACAGGCCCTCAGTGATAATACAGGTACAGGGAGAGGAACCCAACATCACCCATGTAGTCACGTACAGTCACAGACAGAACACAGACCCAGCCAGACTGAGCAGACCTACAAGGAGATCCTAGACATAGCTATAAGGTCCTAGTTGGATGGGAGCCCACCCTATGCAGGAGAAGGTGAGGAGGCAACTTTAGCCCCTTCTGTCTTTAATTTCCCCCAGTCTCCCCTTCCCTCCCCTCCCCTGCCAAACCCCTTGGGACCATACCTGGGCTGGGCTGAACTCTCTCTGTGTCCCCTACAACTGATGAGTGACCCAGGGGTCTGGCAGGGTGGCCCCTGACTTATATAGGAGAGCCAGAGGGGCTGTCATCTGTGGGGGCCAAGCCAGCCCCCTGGAGGGTGGGAGGGAAGCTGAGCTGCCCACTGGGCATTGTGCCCGGGCAAGGGAGCACGGTTGGCCCTAGGCTCCCCCCAGCTGGGCTCCGGGGTCCAGCAGTGCCTT
The DNA here is from genome assembly GCF_028583685.1 of Petaurus breviceps papuanus. Classification (NCBI taxonomy): domain Eukaryota; kingdom Metazoa; phylum Chordata; class Mammalia; order Diprotodontia; family Petauridae; genus Petaurus; species Petaurus breviceps. Next base: position 40,380,871 of record NW_027185797.1, read on the forward strand.
GTATGGGCGGCTGAGGGGAGCCCAGCTTGCCCCCCCCCAACAACAAGTGCTGAGTTGCATTGGAAGGAACAGCTGGCTCCAGGCTGGGGACATTGGGGAAGAAGGGGAGGACACGTCCCTGGTTCCTGGACTGGGCCCTTCCCCCTCCTTGGGCCAGGGCCCAACTCTCCAGTCCTAGACAGCCTGGGGCCCCACATCCCTCAATCTCTTATCTCTCCCCTCTCAATTTATCCTTTCACACTCTGCTCCAACCATTGGTCTCCCAGATCCTCAGATCCTGAGCCTGACCTTTGACCCTTCACTCTGACTCCAACCCTCAGCCTTAGAATTCCACCTTTAAATTTTCCTCTCCTCCCTTGACCAGCCTCTGAAGCTTCGTTTTAGCCTCTGACCTCACTCTCAGCCTCTGCCCCCCTCAACCTCCGCCCCCCCCCCCCAGCCTCTGCTCTCCACCCTCACCCTCTGCCCCTCTTCTCTGTTTCTAGGCCCCTGACTCCCTTTCACCTTCCCCAACCCAAAGATCATATATATTAGGGGCTCAGGTAGGAAAGTGAGTAGGAGGAAGGGATTTGAACTCAGGACTAGGAAGGGGTGGTGCCATCATCCTGGACCCCCTCCCTGTCTCTCCCAGTAGTAAGAGATTCCTTTTCACACCCAGGCTCTCTTGATCCTGAGAGAGACATAGTTCTTCCTCAAAGATTCCTGCCCTGAATAGGGACAGGCCATTCAGGGGTGGTGGACTGCAGCCCAGGCATCATAACCCTCAGCCCTGGAAGGGTATTTTTAGAGGTGCCCAGAGGCTTTCTGGGCTCTCCTTCTCTGGGGACAGGGAGGCCAGGACCTACGGGGGGGGGAGGCTGGGGGGGTTGCAGGGGCAGGTGTGACTGGGGGAAGGAGGGGGGAGCCCAGGCACGTGGGGGTCTAATTATAACCAGCTGCTGCCTGGGCCTTACAAGGACAGCAGTCTGCTTGTTTGGTCTGACTGCCCCCTCCCAACAGCAGAGTCCCCTCTGGGGGGCTCTGCTTGTAAGGAGCCCCCAGGCTTACAAGCAGATAGAGGGCTGAAAGTTGGGATTCTCTTTCTTCAGCGTTCCCATAGTGCCTCTGCCGTCCACACCCACTTGTCCAGCCAACCCCCAGCCCCATCCGAGGCATAGCACTCCACCTCTCCTCCAGTCCTGGGCCACCTGCTATCTATACTCCCCCAGTCCTCCCCCCCAACTGCTGGAGAGCTCCAGGATCCCTGTTTGCATCACCCCGTCCCTAGTCCCTTCACAATGCCTCTAGTGGGAAACCCCAGGGATTACACTATTGGGAGGGGTGCATGGTTGTAGATGTGAATGTGCGGGTGGTATTCAGTCCCAATCCCTATTTCACTTGAGACCTCTCCCTTCTACTCCCCAGAATAGTGTCACCTCCTCTAGGAGACAGGTGGGTTTGCTCCTCCCCTGCCCTCTGAATGGACCCTGGTTGTCCCCCTCCATGCTCCACCCTCCACCCTACCCCCCCATGCCCTGGCCCTCCCTCCCTTCCCTGTCCCCTGGGACTGGCCTTATAGGGTCTGCTTCTGCCCTAAGGAGGAGGCACCTCGTATATCATAGGGAAGGAAAGAAGGGAGCTTGGGGGGAGGGGGCAAAGGAGAAATGTAAAGGCCCTTCTTTCATCGCCCCCACGCCCTGTGAAGGACCATTCCCTAAGACTCAGAAGGACAGCTGCCCTCAAAAGCAGCTGCTATCTTAAGGTGTGGTTCCATAGCGGCATCTGCAGGCGGGACTAGGGACCTGCTTGGGCTAGAGAGGAGAGCATGGGATTCAGAGATTTGTTCAACTATGAGAAAATCCTAGAATGTCAGAGCTGGTGGGAGGGGGGAGGGGTGGCAGTGGGGGGCCTCTGTCAGAAGGGAGAATGCTGAAAATGAAAATCATCTTAGGATATAAATTAGGGGAAGCAGACTTCCCATGCTCCCATTCATTCACTCATCTCCCTGCCCCTCATACTCCAGAGACAATTCTGCTTTTGTTCTCTAAGCTTCCCCCAAAAAGGAGGAAAGTAAAATAGGTATTCAATGTGCAAATATGAGTTGGGTACAGAGCAGGCAATCTTCCCCAGCTCATGAAAGTGTGATAAGTACAAAAGAATTATAGCACGTGTTACAGAATGACCAGAACAGAATTCAGTGGCTGACCTGACATTAGTATCTGTACAATTCAGTTCACAAGAATTTACTCGGTGCTTCACACAAAAACACGGAAGATACAGAAAAGCTCAGAAAACAGTCCTTACTTTCAAGGAGTCTACATTGTAACAGGGAGACAATATATAAAAATGATAAACATATAGACATATACAGAGAAAGCAGTGCAATATTACTGTGCTGTAAGAAATGTCAAATAGGAATATGGAGAAGCCTGGAAAGATTTGCATCAACTGATGCAAGGTGAAGTTAGAATAGCCAGAAAACCCATATACAGAATCACTACAACAATGTAAATGGAAACAACAGCCAGAAAACAATAAAAAATGAATGTTATGAAATTACAAAGAATAAGCGTGGCCCCAAAGTAGAGACATGAGAAGATACCTTCCTCCATTCCTTTGCAGAGATAAGAGGTCCACAGGGGTGGAATATTGCATCCATTTTCAGATTCCCCCCCCCCCATATTTTGATCATTTTTGATGTTTTTTTTTCTCTTCTAGTTCTTTTTCTTTTTAAAAAAATTCTTTGTTATATAGGATGGTGTAGCAGCAAGCACCCCAGTGTCCCCAAAGTGCCTGCTCACACAGGTTCTTGGATCTGCTTTGTTAAAGGAAAGCAACTCAAAATGGGTTAACAAGCTTACTTTAATCAGTCAGACATATATCGTTTACCTTGTTCAGGAGAAAAGGTCAGCACCCTGAACCTCAAAGTATACAGGCATAATTATCAAGACAGAAACATCAAGTAGACAGATTTCCAAACTGTCCAACCATTACATCCATACCCAGTCAACATCTGGGTTTCCACATTCTGGGTTTTTCAAAGCCGGGGGACTCTCAACAACGGCTTCCCAGAATTCAGATCAAATCACAGAACACTTCTCAAAGTGAGTCCCAAAAACAAAGCTACAAATCAGGGCTTATGTAGCCTTCTCCTGGCTCAGAGAATGTAACAACCTTATTGACTCACTGGCCAATCAAGAAGTATCTACTGAAAAATAAGCCTCCCACCCCAGGCTTCAGGTGCACATTAGCCTAGGGGCAGGGAAGATCTTTAAAATTTACATTCTTATTACCCTGTATCTACTGAAAAACAAGCCTCCCACCCCAGGCTTCAGGTGCACATTAGCGTAGGGGCAGGGAAGATCTTCAAAATTTACATTCTTATTACAGATGGTTCTCTGGGAAGGGGAGGAGGAAGGGTATAGGGGAAATTTTAGTCAATATAAAAACAAAAGATAGCAATAAAATTATTTTTTAAAGAATATACATGGAATAGTTGGAAAAGAATCTCAGGGTCTATCAGTACCAGATCTCAAAGGACAATGCAATGCAATAGTCATTGAAACCATTTGGTACAAGTTAAAAAAGAGAGAGGCCAATCAGTAGAAGTTACCCAATCTAAAAAAGCAAACACAACAGATTATGTTTGATAAACCAAAAGACCCCAATGACTGGAGAAAGGACTCAATATTTGGTAAAAACTACTGGGAAAACTGGAAACAATTTGACAGAAATTAGATTTAGACCAACACCTTACACCATATTCCAAAATATAAAAGATCACATCATAAACAAATTAGAGGAGCAACGAAGAAATTATCTTTTAGATCTTAATTAAGAAATTACTTTTCATATCTATGAAAAGGGGAAGAGTTCAGGACCGAGCAAGGGAGAGAAAAGTTCACACAAGATAAAACAGACAATTTTGATTACATAAAATTTAAAAGTTTTCGCATGAACAACTTGAACGTTCTAAAAAATTTGAAGGGAAACAGGTAACTGGGGAGGGGGGAATCTTTGTAATAAGGTTCTCTGATAAAGACCTCATTATCTATGGGAAGACCTTTATGAAAGGAAGCAAGAAAGTGGTGAGCAGAACTAGGAATGATTGAAATTTATGACTAAGAGGAGTTTTCAATAAATAAATAGTCAAAGGGATGAATAGGCAGTTTTCTTTTTTTTTTTTTTTGAAGGGCAATTGGGGTTAAGTGGCTTGCCCAAAGTCACACAGCTAGTAATTGTGTCAAGCGTCTGAGATCAGATTTGAACTCAGACTCCAGGACCAGTGCTCTATTCACAGCGCCACCTAGCCGCCCTGAATAGGCAGTTTTCAAAGGAAGAAATACAAGCTACCAACAATCACAAAAAAAATATTCTAAGTAAAAAACACCCGAGGGGGTTTATTAAACACCTACTATGTGCTAGATACTGTGCCAAGTCAGAGAATACAAAGAAAGACAAAAAAAAAAAATCCCTGTTCTTCATGGAGCTCCCAGACCAGTGGGTGGGACAATATGCAAACAATTGTGTACAAACAAGATACATACAGGACGAATTGTATATCATTCTGAGGGAAGGCTCTAAGGTTAGGGAGGACTGGGAAGGGTTCATTGTGCAAGGTGGTATTTGCAGGAAGCCAGGGAAGCCAGGAGTTGGACATGAAGAGACAGATCTAGTTCCAGGCATGGAGGACAGCCAGTGTTGGTGCCCGCAGTCAGGAGACGAAATGTCATTTTTGAGGAACAGCAGAAAGGTCAATGTCACTGGATTGTAAAGTGTGTGAGGGAAGGATGATTAAAGTATAAGAAGACTGAGAAGTTTGGAGTGGACCAGATTTGGGAAGGACTCTGAGCGCTAAACAGAGCTCAGATATTGGCTACTGAAGATAGTAGTAGGGAGCCAGTGACTTTTATTGAGTAGGTGCGTGCCATGGTCAGATCTGCACTTGAAAAAGGTCAATTTGCCTGTCAAGTGGACAGGGCACTGGAGGCAGGGAGACTGATTACTAATAATTTAGAGAAATGCAAATTAAAGCAAATTTGAGGTTCTATCTCATACTTAGATGACTGAAGAGGAAAAGGACAAATGTTGAAGGGACTGTTAGGAAATATATGCTGCGTACATTGGTGTTGGAACTATTACTCAATCAATACACGTTTATTAAGTACCTACTATGTGTCCCCTACATAGTAGGGGATACAAGCCTTGGAGATACAAGAAGAGGCAAAAGATAGTTCCTGCCCTTAAGGATCTCACAATCTAATCTGGGGAGGGGAGAAGTGTGCAGTCACTATGTACCCATGAGCTATATACACGGTCATTTAGGAGTAATTAACAGAGAGAAGGCACTAGAATGAAGAGGAACTGCTCTAGCCATTCTGGAGAGCAATTCGGAGCCAATGCTTCCCAAACTCACTGACTTGTGTATGGCCCTTGAGACATGCCTATTCCCCAGTGAAATCATAGGAAAAGTATCTCTATATACAGAAAATATTTGTAGTAGCTCCTTTTAGAATAGTAAAAAATTAGAAACAAAGGGGAGTGTGCTCCCCTGGGAGAAATTGTGGTATATAAATGTAATGGAATATTATTGCACATAAAGAAATGATAAAAAGAACAATTTCAGAGCAAAATGAGAAAACCTTTATGGACTGATGCAGAAAGAGGTGAGCAGAACTAGGTAAACAATTTATACAATGACATCATTATAGGAAAAAGAAAAGCCAACTTTGCAAGGCTTTAGAACTGTGATCAATGTAATGATAAACCAAGAGAAACATTCCACTAACCTCCTGACAGGGAATCAACAAATTTAAAACGTAATGACACATATTTTAAGACCTACATGGCTTAAGTAAGTATTTGTTTTGCTGAACTCTGTAGCTATGTATTGGGGGATATGGTTCACTTTGTTTTGTTTCTTTAATTTGCTATGTTGGGGAGGTAGTGGAAGTGATAAGTTAATTTTTAAAATACTTGCTGCTGGGTGGCACAGTGGATTGTGTGATTCTGGACAAGTCACTTAAACTCTGCCTCAGTTTCTTTAACTGGAAATGGGTATAATAATAGTACTTTTCTTGTAGAATTGTTGGGAGTTCAAATGAGATAATATTTGTAAAGTATTCAGCACAATTCCTGGAATATAGTATGTCCTTACTTTTATTTTTTGCTTAATAGTATTTTATTTTTTCTCCAATTACATATAAAGATAGTTTTCAACATTACTTTTGTAATATTTTAAGTTCCAAATTTTTTTCTCCTTCCTCCCCAAGACAGTGTGCAATCTGATATAGGTTATACATGTGTAATCATATTAAACACATTTCCATGTTGTGAAAGAAGAATCAGAAGAAAAGAGAAAAACTATGGGAAGGAAAAAATGAAAATAATATTCTTCTATCTGTATTCAGATTCCATACTTCTTTCTCTGAATGTAGTTAGCATTTTCCATCATGAGTCTTTTGGAATTTTCTTGGATTATTGTATTGTTGAGAAAAGCTAGGTCTATCACAGTTGATTATCACATAATGCTGCTGTTACTGTATACAATGTTCTACTTCTGCTGACTTCACTTTGTATCAGTCCATGTAAATCTTCCCAGGTTTTTCTGAAATCTGTATGCTCATCATTTCTTATAGTGCAATAGTATTCCATTTATAGTAGGTGCTTTAATCAACATTTGTTTCCTTCCTTCTTTGAAATTTTTTTTTTAAAAATCATTAAAAAAAGAAAAATAATATCAGAGGGAAGGAAGTAATGGTGAGGGGGTTAGAGAAGGAAGCTTAGAAAGATCTCTTACAGAAAGTGGGATTTGAAATAAGTCTTGAATAAACCTGCAAAAACAGGAGGCAGAGGTGAAGAGAGGAGAGCATTCCAGGTGTGGGAAACAATAGGTGAGAGGCCAAGAGATGGGAAGTGAGTGTTGTGTTAAGGGACATCAGGGAGATGAGTGAAGCTGGATCACAAAGTACTTGGAGGGGAGTAAAGTGTAGGAAGACTGGAAAGATAGGGAGAATCCAGAAGAGTTTTGAAAGCCAAACAAAGGATTTTATATTTGATCCTGGAGGTAATAGGAAGCTGCTGGAGCTTACTAAGTAGGCAAGAGGTGGGGAGATGACATAGCCCCATCTGAGCTTTAGAAAAACCTCTTTGGCAACAGAATGGAGAATGGATTGGTGTGCACACATCCAAGAAGCCAATATTCAAGCCTGGTTTGGGGGATGGAGAACAAGGCTGATAATTAGTTACTTTACATCTCACCTTGGCAATGGGCATTGTTCTGATTAAGCAGCACAGCTCAGTTTTTTTTGGTGACCTTTGTCCAATACCAAGCCTGTCCTTGGCAATGGAAACTACAAATGTGCCTCTGCTACAGCAACCACCAGCTCTTGGGGTCAGACAGTCCCTCCCTGCCACCTCTGCTATAGGAGAGGAAACACAAGGAGGGAGACAAAGACAGCATCCAGGTGCAGGGTCATCTGGTTAAGTCCTTCTGCCCCAGAAGCCCTGGGGGTGAGATTGCCATCACCCTAGGAGAGGGTGCTCTCCATCTCTCCCCATGTCTCACAGGGGTTTTATTTCATTGTATCAACAACTGGGGTCCATAAAAGCCTAGCTGGAAACTGTCTCCTCTTTCTAATTTTGATTTTTCTTTATTTAGTTAGTTTTTTGGAGGCAATTGGGTTTTAGGGACTTTCCCAGGGTCACACAGTTAATAAGTGTCTGAGGCTGGATTTGAACTCAAGTTCTCTCATGTTCCTCTTTTTAAAAAAAAGGTCCCTTCTGTCTCAGCAGATGAGGAAAGCCTCCCACCAGTCCCTGCTGGTGGCTGAGAAGAGTGCCTGCCCTCTCTGGGGGGATGGAAAGAGAAAGAAAAGGCAGGTATTGTACATCTTTCCACCCCTACCTTCCTCTCCTTCAAAGTCTACCTCTTCTAACCTCTTCTAAGTGGATCATCTTCATCCAGATCTTTGATCCCTTTCCTTTCTCTGAATTCCTCACCCCTATGCTGGCCGTCCTCTTAATCTCTTCTCCTCTCTGGCTAAATTTGGGGAAAGCTGTCTACAATCATTGGACACTCTGCAGTCTGGCTTACAGTGTCATCATTTGATGGAAACTGCCATCTCCAAAATTACGAATGGTCTTTTAATTGCCAAATCGAATGGCATTTTCATCCTTCTTGACCTCGCTTAAGACTTTAGTGCTGATAACCATTCTCTTCTCTCTAGGTTTCTGGGCTGCTACTTCTCTCTCTTGGTTTTTCTACCTGCCAGACCACTCCCGTTCATCTCTTTTGTTGACTCCACATCCCTGGGTCATGGTCATTAACCACAGGTGTCCCCAAGGCTCTGTGCTGAGCCCTCATCTCTTTTCCCTCTATACTATCTTGCTTGGAGAACTTATTAGTTCCCATAGGTTGCCTTAGCATCTCTATACAGATAATTCCAAGATCTATATATTCAGCCCCAATCTTTCACTGACTCATACTTTTGCATTACTGTCCACCCCTTGGACATGTTGAATTGTATGGCCTATATAAAATTTGTCATCCAAGGTATGTCAGGGATTCACATACATCATAAGACCAAGAGTCATTCACTGACATAGTAAGTGGCCTGTTCTCAAAAGAAGAATCATATATAATCAACAACCATGAAGAAAAATGTTCAAAATAAGGAATAATAAAAGAAATGAAAATTGAAAGAACTCAGAAGTTTCACCTCACTCCCATCAAATTGGTGAAGATGATTAAAAGATGGACATAGTTAATAGCAGAGGGTCTGTGGGGAGAAAGTTACATTAATACTCTGTCGATATATTGGTATACTCATACACTGTTGGTATAGCTGCAGGTTAGTCCAATTGTTTGGAAAACTCATCACATCAAAACAGAATTCATTATCTTTCCCCATAAATCCTCCCTTCTTCCTAACTTCCCTATTACTTTTTTTTTTTTGGGGGGGGAAGGCAATTGTGGATAAGTGACTTGCCCAGGATCACACAGTTAAGTGTCTGAGACTGGATTTGGACTTAGGTCTTCCTAACTCCAGGGTCAGTGTCATGTACTCTATGACCCCCTTGTTGATACAACTCCATCTCTCTACTCCGTGCCTTCCCCCTGACCATTCCCTGTGTCTCTAATACTCTCCCTTCTCATTCCCGCCTCTTCCTTGGCTTCCTCAGACAGCTCAAATCTCACTTCCCACAGAAAGCCTTTCCTGGTTCCCTCTGCTGCTATCACTTTCCCTCTGAGGTTACCTTCTAGCTAACATATTCCTGACAAGGACATCAATGGTCATATTCCTTTCACCATTAGAATTTAAGCTCCTTGAGGGTAGAGTCTATTTTTGCCTTTCTCTGTATCTTCAGCACTCAGCACAGTGGTTAGCACTGGACAAGCACTTGTTGAAGGACAATTGATGATTCTTCTCAGTCTTGATCCTATAATTGTACAGTCCGACCATATGGTATTAGCTCTCCTTGAACCCCTTGCCAGTGACATCTTATCAAGCCCCAATTTGAGGATATTCCCATCATTTTCAGTCTCCATTCCCGCTCAGGTGCTTCTGAAAGTTCTTAGAGAATGGAACGGGGTCAACTGGACCCATTGCAGATTTCTCTTCTTTAATCTCAGTACTCACTACAACTCAGAAATCCTCCTCCATTGACTATCACATTCTCAAATGTGGTTATTCCACACCTCCTAATCTCTCCCCTCCCTCTCAGCAAAAGACCTCAGCTCCTACTTTACTGAGGAAATAAGAGACCATTCTTTGAGAATTCCCTTTCTCCTCTACTCCGAATCTCAAACCCTCTTCCACCATTCCCCCATTTCCTCCTCCTTTGCCTTCATCCCATCCCAGACAGATTTGCCCTTGTACTCAGAGACTCCTCATCCAGCAGAGGGCAGTGTGAGTCAGAGACTGATCAGGCATGATCACACCTAGAGCCCTAACCACTGAATTTAGGCTGACCAGGTTCAGTCTTTAGGGCTACACCCAAATCACAACTCTCTGGCTCCAATTGTCTGCTTGACTCTCAGATTATAACTTGTGTTTAGGTGTCCAGAGATGGAGGCTAAAGGGCCCTGGTTTCTGAACAGCACCCGACTCACCATGATGGACATAGCACAGCCTTTACCTCAACCCCTGGAAATGTGAGCTGTCATTAATGTCGCTTTTATTGACATTATTGTAGACACTGTGTCTATTGGTCTCCTTCAACTGATGTCTTTGCTTTACATCAGTTCATACAAGTCTTTCCATGATCCCCTGAATTCCTTACATTTGCTGATTTGTACCACAATTTGTACTACTTATTTCCTGATCAACAAACATTCACCTTTTTTTCCTTCCATTTTTTTTAACTACAAAAAAGTGTCGCTACACATATTTTGGTATATACATGACCTCTCTTTCTGTCTTTGACCTTCTTGACTTATATGCCCAGTGGCGGAGTCATTGTGTCAGAGTATAAATATTTTAGTGAGGGGCTAACTCCTAACTTCAAGGTCAATGTTTTCCAAACAATTGGACTAACCTGCAGCTATACCAACAGTGTATGAGTATACCAATATATCGACAGAGTATTAATGTAACTTTCTCCCCACAGACCCTTTGCTATTAACTATGTCCATCTTTTAATCATCTTCACCAATTTGATGGGAGTGATGTAAAACTTCTGAGTTCTTTCAATTTTCATTTCTTTTATTATTCCTTATTTTGAACATTTTTCTTCATGGTTGTTGATTATATATGATTCTTCTTTTGAGAACAGGCCACTTACCATGTCAGCGAATGACTCTTGGTCTTATGATGTATGTGAATCCCTGACATACCTTGGATGGCAAACTTTTTTCTTTTTTTTTCTTTTTAAGCAATTGGGGTTAAGTAACTTGCTCAAGGTTACACGGCCAGGTGTTTCTGAGTGGGTGCTAAGTGTCTGAGCCCGGATTCAATCCCCCAGGTCATCCCGACACTGGGGCCGGTGCTCTTACTAGCTGTGCTACCTGGCCGCCCCTGGATGGCAAACTTTTGTCAGAGACATTTAACAAAAATAATTTTCCCATTTGACAGTTTCTCTTTTATTCTAGTTGCATTAATTTTGTTTTAGAAAAGCTTTTACATTACATGTAGTCAAAGTTTCCCATTTCATCTTTTATGATCTTCTCTATCTTTTGTTTAGTTGTGAATTCTTCCCCAATTATAGATTTTTTTTTTAAAGCAATCGGGGTTAAGTAACTTGCTCAAGGTTACACGGCCAGTTATTTCTGGGTGTGGTTCTGAGTATCTGAGACCAGGATTTGATCCAGGTCATCCCGACACTGGAGCCGGTGCTCTTACTCGCTGAGCCAACTGGCCGCCCCTTCCCAATTATAGATTTTAAACGTATTTCCTTCCATTCTCCTCTAAATTTTTTTGGTGATGCATTCTTTCACATTTGGGTCACTTTTTTTAAAATAGCTTCTTGTACATAGTATATGAAGCTAGTCAAAACCTATTTTTTATAAACCATTTTCCCATTTCCCAGTTATTTGTTAGATAGGGAGGCCTTCTCTGAGTATTTTTTTCTTTTTTTTTTTTTTTTGGGGGGGGGAGGCCGGGGCGTTTGGGGTTAGTGACCTTGCCCAAGTTCAAAAAGTTGGTAAATGTTAGGGTCCGAGGTCAGATTTGAACTCAGATCCATTCTGACTCTAGGGCTGGGAAGAGTAGTTTGTTTTCTTGAGTTTATTAAACATTGACATTCCCTATTTGTTTGTTTGTAGGTATTACTTACCTATCTGTTATTCTGATTTACTTTTCTATTTTTAACCACATTCCAAAGGACTAAAGGACTTTTAACCAAGTACTGAAATGTTTTAATGATTACAGTCTTATAGTTGGAGATCTTGTAACTTTAGGTCCTCTTTATTCCTACAGTTTATTATCATTTTCCTCAAGATTTCTGAACCTTTTGTTCATCTAAATGTTATCTTTATTTTATCTAGTTCAATAAAGTAACTGCATAGTATATAGATTGTTTAGTCCCAGATTTCTGCATTTGTTAGCAACCATGCTGAAAGACCAGCACTCTCGAGAACACTGCTATGCCAAGATGGGAAGGGATGTGATCAGGTGAGATCTGCTTAGTGTGCTAGTCTCTAACTCCCCTCTGTAACTGAAAAAATTCATCTCTCTCCTGCTGTGCTGGTGAGACAGAGTTATTAATTGGACTTATCTATGAGGACTTCAGAGAGACACTGGAGAGTAGGTGCCGTTTGCAAATTGGTGTCCATTATGTTTAATAGCTGATCCAATTCCTAATCTGTTTAATTAAATGCATTTTGCTCTGATTTCATTAACCATTTTTTGGGGAGTCTGGTTCAGAGTCATTCAATAGAGTTATCTTTTTTTTTTTACAAAATTTCTTTATTAATACTTTTTGTTTTTAAAGCATAGTCATTCCCAGATATACTCACCACTATTACTACCACCACCAAATGAACTCTTTTTTGTAACAAAATCAATGACACAAAATCATGTCATTGTAAAAGCAATGACTCCTGTCTGAACATGTATGTACTATTCTTGACCTCTTGTCATCCACTCCTCTACTGGAGGAGGGAAGTGCTTCAATGCCCCTTCTCTGGGACCAGGTTTGGTTAGTAAAAATTATTCAGGATTTAATTATATTTCACTGTTCTTTTTGTCCACATTGTTTTGGTTATAGTACATATTGTTCTTTAGGTGCTGCTTATTTTCCTCTGCATCAGCTTACATAAACCTTCCCATGTTTCTCTAAATCCCTCATAGTCATCATTTCTTGGGAGTTTGAATTTAAATATGATGACCCAAGAGGCCCACGAATATGGGTATAGCTCAGAGAGGTACCTGTGGTGATAGGGTATTACATTTGTGGAGGCTCATTTAAATTTTATTAATATTATTATTTGATTAAGTCTGATCCAGCATCAGAAAGATTGGACCCATTAAAGATTTCTCCCTTCTGATTTTAAAAAAATCTTCCCAGCTATAATTTGACAGCAATATTTTTTCAGTGAAACTCTTACTTGTCAGGGCAGGTGATTTAAGTGATTGTTCAACTCTTTTGTGTTGAAGCATCACTGAAATTCTTGCCATTTATTGCTGAAGTGACGTTGTTGAATTGTTTGAGTACATTGCACTCTTGAGTGCTGGGCTGAGTAGCTGCCACTGCTCTGGAGAACTAGGGCATAAAAGTAGGTCTTGATCTTTCTCAAGTACCAACCTGTTGACTGTGATGATAATGGTAATATGGCAAAGGCTTGCCACCATGGTGTGACACCTTGGGGGAGCTGTTTGGGAACTAGTTACCCAAGTGCCTTTTGCTGACTAAGATATGGTGAGAATATTCAGAGACCTTTTGAGATTGATGGAGAATGAAAGTCATCATGGGCGGCTCATGACTCAGTGACAAGGCCAAGTTCAAGAGGGAGCAATCAGTGACCTCCTGGCCATATTTAGTCACAGAGGACACATTGGCGGCCTTTCAGCATTGTTAAAAGGAGGTCGATGGATAGTTATGGTCCTTTTCAGGGACCAAAGGGTCTGTATTTGATGAAAGTATATGGAGGTACTTGTGACTGTTGCAACAATGAGGGGAGAGAGAGAGACAGACAAACAGACAGACAGACAGACAGAGACAGACAGACAGAGACAGAGAGAGACAGAGAGAGGAGACAGAGAGAAAGAAGCAGAGACAGAGACAGACAGAGACAGAGAGAAGAAAGAAACAAACCTATCTGCATTTGGCTCCAGAACTTCTTGGAAGTGGGCTTCCAAAATGGAAAGAGAGGACACTTCATTTCAAGCAGACCCTAATAACTGCCCTAATCCTTAGGAAAGTTTTCCTAACACAAAGCCTAGATTGGTCTCTTTCCAATGTCCCTCTATTGCTTCCAGGTCTAGTTCCTCCTCCATATGACAATCTTTTGAATATTGGACCATTATCATTCCTTCCCCACCCTTGCCCTGAGTCTTCTTCCAGCTAAATTTCTCCAATTCCTTCACCTAGTGCTCATATGGTTCAGACTCAAGGGCCCTTTGACACCTTGGTTGCCCCCCTCTGGACACTCTCCAGCTTATCAACGTCATTCTTGAACCCTGGTGCCCAAGTGCTGAGCACAAGGCATGGTGGGTGTACTTAAAAGGAGAATTTACCTTTAGTCTCTCAGATGCTGTAGGGAAATCAACTAGTACCTGGAAACAGAAGGAATCATGAATGGTGGACCACCAGGCTCCAAAGAATGTCCTTCCTGCCCTCATCCTCTCTCAAGGATTTGGCCATCATTCAGCAGGAACAGTAGACTGAAGATGTGACCTATCCTACCGTGATGGAGAGCAGACCCCAAATGACCATTGGATTCCAGCTGTTTTATGAAGGACAATTGAATACTTCTCCCCTCCCCCTAGGCAGGGCAGGGCCCCTGTGGAGCAAGGGAGGATGACCCATACCTGGGCTCTACCAGCAAGAGCTCCCTAGGGAAGCCATGGCCATCAGCAGGAAGATGGACTCTGGCCTGGGTACATGTGGATGTGACCTTCCCTTCCTTCCTCAAACCTGCTACACTTGTTCCTTATTATCTGTGGCAGCAAGAGGTTAAGTCACATTTATTAAGGACCTACCATCTACCGGGCACTGTGCTAAAAGCAGGGGGTACAGATAAAGGCAAGAGATGCCTTCTCTCCTGGAACTCACACTCTAATGGGAAGACATAGCACCAACAGGTAAGTTAGAGCCAACAAGCTACCGAGGGGAAAAATTAGAGGCATTCAAAAGAGGGAAGGCACCGGTATTAAATGATTCCCCTAGGGTCACAGCCGAGATGTGTCAGAGGTGAAACTTGAACCCAGACCCCAAGGAATGCTTTCTCTCTAGTCCCCCATGCTGCCTCTCACTGCAAATTCTAGCCCAGGAAATGGCTGCTGGGCCTTTGGGATCATAGTTCCTGCCAGAGGAGCTCTCAGAGGCCTTTTAATCCAACTCCTTCATTTAAATATGAAGGATCTGAAACTCAGGAAAATGAGTGGTGTGCCTAAGGTTGGCAGATACTAGTGAAATTTGAACCCAGGGCCCCAGGTTCCACAGTGGGCATTCTTTCTCCCCTCATCTACTAGTTCCTTCACTACTGCCTGAAAACACTATGAGGTGTCCTCTATCCTTAAAAAGCCTTCACTCGATCCTGCCTATCACCCTACATCTCTCCTCCCTTTCACAATAAGCCTCCACTTCCTCACCTCCCACTCAGCTCTCAGTCCTTGACAATCTGGTTTCCCACTACACCGGCCCAACTGAAACAGCTTTTTCCAGGGGTCCCAGCCATCTCATCATGACAGAGTCCAGTCTGCCTCTCCTCTCTGTTCATCTTTCTTGATCTCCCTGTGGCATTTTGACACTGTCGATTCCCCCAGTATCCTCTTGCCCTCGCTTCTGTGACACAGCTAGCTATCTCTGGCTTCTCCTCCTCCCACCTCTCAGACAAGTCCTTAGTCTCATTTTTCTGGACCGTCATTCATGTCCTGCCCCCTGGCTGTGGGTGTATACTAGGGCTCTGTCCTGGGCACATCTCTCTCAATTGTGATTTCACAAGCTCTCATGTTTCCCCTGGTGGCAAGCCAGGGAAAATAATTGCTATAAGCCTCCAGGTGGGGAGAGTATGGCTGCTTTTATGAAAAATCAATGAATACTTAATATATATATGCAGATGTGAGATAAACTCCAGAATTTGTTTCCTTTCATATTGAATTAGAGTATATTAAGTTTTACTGAAAGTCACGGGGTCTGGAGATTAGAAGGGGTTGGAAATTCCTAATGAAAACGACTCCCAATGACTCTATATTCAGACTTCATCTTCCCCTGAACATCAGTCTCACACCACCAATCTTTTTCTGGGCATCCCTACCAATATGTCAAATTTAGAATATCCCCCCCAAATTAATTATTTTCTACCTCAAACCCACTCCTCAATACCCTTATTCCTATGGGGAAAGCACCATCAACTTTCCTGTCACCCAGGTTCAAAATCTCAGCGTGGGATTAGCAAGATGACCAGATGGTTGCAATCTACAAACTTTTCCAACCTGAGAACCTCAAAAGAAAGGAACTCCGCCCAAGAACCGAGAAAATACCACTTAGTATTTAAGAAGATTTAGTTCTGCACTGAGAGCTTTAATTTCTGCCTTAAAGATAAAAAGACAGAACCTCTAGAAGTAAGGTTAAAATATCATGAAAATGTTAACACAAAACTTTCATTTCCTGTCCTTAATCACATCTAACTCCATGCACATATCAAAGTAAGTACAAGCAAGGTCTTAAGACTTGTGATTCAAGGTCCTGTTAAAGGACAGCAGTAACCTTACCCAAATCCCACTGGCCCCACAAGAAATGGCAGACACTGATTCCGCCCAGCCACTTGAAGAAGAGTTGATGGAACAGAAAACACAACCAAGGTAGAAACCAAGCCATGAGGATCAGAGTCACTGACTGGAGGGGAGTAACCCTTTGGGAGGAAAAGAAACCCAGTAAGGACCAGTCTTCTCCTAGACTTCACTCAAGGTCAGGGACTCTGGCTTTGCTGATTCCTGCATCTCCCAGCTCAAGGAACTTGGGCTACCTTGGGAGGTCTATCTATGCAAGGGTGAGAAGCAAAGTGATTTAGATTTCCAAAGGTAAGTGGAAAAGAGAACAGCTGAAATATCCAAAGAATAACTGAGAAAGACTGAAAAAAATCGCAGCCCACAAGCAAATAAACTACAAGAGGAGATTATAAGTAGAGAGGGAAGGAGTAAAACCTCAAAAAAGAAACCAAAATTCTTAGGAAAAAAAATTATAATATGAAGGTAAATGGACCAATGTTGCCTGATGAAAGAGAGATTTTTCAGAAATCATGAGATAATAGCAAGAAACTCCAGAATGGTTCAAAAGAAAAATACAACTTTCAAAAGAGGAAATTGTGAATGAATTTAGGAGAGAAATCAAAGCTCCTGATGCAGAACTAAAAAACACAGAGTAAGAAAAATTGAATACATGATAAAGAACAAGAATTTGGAACATGCACACACACAAAATATATTAAGTGGAGGGAAATTCTACAGAAAAGAAGCAAAAGGCAATAATGTTATAAGAACACTTGAATCCTATACAACCATGAACCCTGACTTTGACCATAAGCTGCATAGAGATAATTTAAGGATAAAAAATCTCCCAGAAAAACATGAGGAATCAAGCATTCTTGAATACCATCATGCAGGGAATAATATTAGAAAAATATCAAAACTTTGGAGTCATTTTTGACACTTTCCTTTCTCTCATCCCCTTATATATAATCACTATTGCAAGCTCCTTGAGGGCAGGGACTGTCTTTTGCCTCTTTGTATCTCCAACACTTAACAGTGCCTAGCACATAGTAGACACTTAATAAATGTTAATTGATTAATTGATCTATTGATTACCCAAATTTTTGTCATTTCTCGCTTAACAGCATTTCCTACATCCATCTCTTTCTCTCTCTGCAGTCCCATGACCACCACCCAGGTCTGAGTTCTCATCACCTCTCATGGATTCCAACAATAACCTTCTTGGTTTCCCTGCATGCAGTCTGTCCTCTTTGCTCCACACACTTGCCAAACTGATATTCCTATAATAGAAGCCTGACTGTATCACTCCCCTTCTCATGGTTTTCTATCCTTTCTAGGATAAAATACAATTTCCTCTGGCCCTTAAGTCCTTTGCAATCTGTCACCACCTACCTTTCCAGACTTATTTCATTTTGCATCTTTTCAAATATTTAGATTTCTAGCCAGATTGGCCTAACTACTGTTTCCTGAACTTGGTATTACATTTTCCCACCTCCACACCTTTGCATAGGCCATTCTGATTGCCTGAAATGTACCTCCCTTCTCACCATATAGTTTAGATGCCATCCTCTATTCAAAGCCTTTCCCGATATTCTTATTTGTTAGTATTTTCTCCCATCCTCAAGTGATCATATATTTATTTATCTATTTCCAGGGAGGTAGGCTAGAATAGTCTAATGAATATGGCACTGAACTTGGAGTCAGGAAGATCTGAGTTCATATCCTGCCCCTAGTTTACCAACTATGTCACTATGAAAAAGTCACCCCTTTAACTAAGTCTCAGCTTGTACATCCAGAAAAAGAAAAACAGGGGAGAGGGTCAGTATTAATTCTTCTCATAGTTGTTTACCTTACATGGTTGTTATGAGACTCAATCATTTTTATTTTTATTATGTTATATTTTATTATCATTATTATTTGTTTTTGCTGTTGTTGCATTCCCCAGTACAATGTGAGCTCTTTGAAGGCAGGAGCTGTTTTGTTAATTTTTATCTGTATAGCTACAGCACTGTTTAACATCCTTAGCATTTTTCACATAGTAGGTGCTTAAAAATTATTGTTTGATGAATTCAATTAAAAATCTTTAACTCTAAAGTTCTAAGGTCTGGGGATATTGTGAAGAGAAATTTGATAGGAATTTAAAAAAATAAAAGTCAACAGTTGGGTTTTAAAAAATCAACTTCCCAAGTTCAAGATGGGAGAGGTGTGTCTAGATGGCAGTTTTGAAAAAGACATGGGGGTCTTAGTGGACTGTAAGACCTCTAAGAGTAAACAATGTGAAATAGCAGCAAGAAAAGTTAAGACAGTCTTGGGTTCCTTTAAGATAAGCATAGTGTACACTGGACTTGCTATTCCTGAGCAAGAGAGGGAGCTTCATTCCGTGGAGAGCTAATGCCAGTCAGGAAGACCTCTGACATATATGGACTGTATGACTCTGTCCAAGTCAAGTGCCCTTTTAGTGCTCTACATGACTCCCCAGAATTAGAAATTGCAGAGCAGCTGCTAATTCATTACTGGCAGAGAAAGAATTCCAGGACTAGTGTAATGGGAATGCAAATTTGGAAGATCTTCCCTGCCCCTAGGCTCAAGTGCACCTGGAGCCTGGGGTGGGAGGCTTGTTTTTCAGTAGATACTTTTTGATTGGCCAGTGGGTCCAAAAGGTTGTTACATTCTCTGAGCCAGGAGAAGGCTATATAAGCCCTGATGTGTAACTTTGTTTTGGGGGCTCACTTTGAGAAGTGTTCTGTGATTTGATATGGATTCTGGGAAGCCATTGTCCAGAGCCCCCCCAGCTTTGAAAAACCCAGATGTTGAAACCCAGATGTTGATTGGGTATGGATGTAATGGCTGGACAGTTTGGAAAGCTGTCTACTTGATCTGTTTCTGTCTTGATAATTCTGCCTGTATACTTTGAAGTTTGGGGTGCTGACCTTTTTCCCCTGAACAAGGTAAATGATATATGGTCTGACTGACTAAAGTGAGCTTGTTAACCCATTTTGAGTTGCTTTCCTTTATTAAAGCAGATCCAAGAACCCGTATTGGCAGCAAACCTTGAGGACGCTTGGGGTGCTTGCTGCTACAACTAGGAAGTCCCTTCACCAATGAGATTTTTTAAAAGGTAAATTTTTAAAGTATACAGGATTAGGGAGGTGACTGTAGTCAGACCCTGGTAAGATCCACACCTGGAATATTGTGTTCAGTTCTGGATACCACGTTTTAGGAAGGGTATTGATTAGATGGAGAGTATCCAAAGGAGAGGGACAGTTAAGTGGTATAGTGGGTAGAGTGCCAGGTTTGGAATCAGGAAGATGCATCATCCTGAGTTCATATCCAGCCTCAGACGCTTAGTAGTTGTGTGACCCTGGGCAAGTCACTTAACCTTGTTTGCCTCGGTTTCCTCACCTTTCAAATAAACTAGAGAAAGAAATGGCAAACCACTCCAGTATCTCTGCCGAGAAAACCCCAGACGGGGCCGTGGAGAGTTGGACACGACTGAACCCAACATCCGGAGGAGGTCAACGAGAATGTCCGAGGGTCTCGAGTTCACGACATATGAGGAGGGGATCCAAGGAACTGGGGAAGAGGAGCCTCAGGGAGTCACGTGGTAGCTTTCCCCAAGAATCTAAAGGATTGTCCTGTGGCCAAGAGATTAGCCTTGCTCTGCTTGGTTCCTTGGGGGCAGAACCAGGGGCAGGGCCTGAGGGGAGAGGTCACAGAGTCACAAAACTTGAGAAATGGAAGAGGCTTTGGCCACCATCCAGTTCGGCCTCCATCTGGAAGGAACCCTTGCATGGTATCTTCGAAGGGAGTTCCGCCCATTTGGGTCTGAAGAAACCCCCCAAGCAGGGGCAGCCCACTCCCCCGGGGGACCGCTGTCCTTGGTGGGAAGCTTGGGACGTCGAGCCCAAGCCTGCCTTTTGGTTGCACAGGAGCAAAAGCAAACAGTGCAGTAAAACCTTTTTTACAAATTTATTTTTGGACAGTGGGCAGCCTCCGGGCCTGCCCCATTCAGACTGCCCCGCGGCTCTGCGACTGTGAAGTAAGACCTTTAAGCGCTTCTGACGTC
Source organism: Petaurus breviceps papuanus (assembly GCF_028583685.1). Taxonomy (NCBI): domain Eukaryota; kingdom Metazoa; phylum Chordata; class Mammalia; order Diprotodontia; family Petauridae; genus Petaurus; species Petaurus breviceps. The sequence goes on from NW_027185797.1 coordinate 40,401,289, forward strand.
ACGGCTCCCCCAGCTCAGGCTTCCCCACCCCCTGCTGAGCCGACAGAGCACCGCGGGAGGAACCTCACCTGCAGGGGGCAGGGCGTCCCCTCCCTTCCCTAATCCTGGCTTCGGCCCCGCCTCCGCCTGGAGCCTCCTCCGAGCCCTCCGGGAGGCTCCCTGGAGAAGGCAGGGGAAGCGGTGGCGGCTGCAGAGCGAGCCCGATCCCGAGCGACAGCGACAGCGACAGCGCGGACTGGAGCGGGAGTGGGAGTGAGAGCCCCTGGGGGAGCGGACTGCAGACAGGTAGCGAAGCGGGCCCAGGGCCTCCGGCTCCGGCCCCCCACCCTCCCTACCTCCCTCCGTCGCCCTCCCTCCAGGGCCCCCTCCACCCCCTGCCTCCCTCAGTCCCCCTCCCTCCAGGACCCCCTCCATCCGTTTTGACTCAGTCCTCCTCCCTCCACCCCTCTTTCCTTCCCTCTGTCCCCCACTTTCTCTTCGTCCTCCTCCCTCCATCACCCCTACTGGCCTCATACTCCATCCATCCATCCCACTCTCTCCTCCCCCCCCCCCCCACCCCGGCTGCCGTCACCACGGGGGCGTCCCTGCCGCCCCCGCTCCCCCCCCCCCCCCCCCCCCCCAGGACTCCAAACTCAGAGAGCCTCCCCCCTACACACACGCACACACCCTCGCTGTCCCTCCTTCTCGGCACAGGTAAACAGAAGTCAGGGCGGGGTGGGGCGGGGCTTGTGCTTTCCGGTGGGGTAGGAAGGAGCCCCTGAGTGAGTTGACCAAGCGACTGTCAGGGGTTAGGGGGATGCAGGCTGGGGACCATGAGCCTCTGTGTGTGTTGAGCCGCGACTGTGGTCCCACCCAGAGGAGGGACGGTCTGAGTGACAGACAACAATGTGAGTCCGACCGGGGAGTGCACAGAACCTGGTGGCCATCCTGGCCCAGGCCGCACTGACGTGGGTGAACCTGTCCCATCCCTTCGCTCGACTTTTTCATCCACTGGAGAGAAAAAAAAGTCAGGGGTTGGGCTGGGGGAGGATGTTGGTGCATGACTAGAAGTCCCCACCAGTCCCAAAATCCTAAATTCTGCCTGGTGGTGTGTTGGAGCCGGGGTCTATGAGCAGGGCCATACACAGGCGGAGGAGTGTGGAAGACTGTATACAGAGCAGTGAGGCAGGGGGCAGGCAGGCAGGCAGGCAGCCTCGGCGTTGGAGAGGTGTGTGTAAGGCGCAGGAGTTTGTAACCCTGCAAGATTAAGTGTCCTGGGGAAGAAAACTTCGTCTGTCTCCAAGTGCAAAACTCACAAAACTCAGACTTCATGTTTGTGGTCTCTCCCAGCTGGCGGTTCACTTGGTTCTAAGGGCTTTCCCAGCTCTGACATCCTCTCCTCAGGTCTCTTTTTCTTACTCTGTAGGCCAAGGTCCCTCCAAGTTTGGAATCGGTTTTTCTAAGCTTTCCTCGCTCTGGCATTCTGTATTTTAGTGATGACACTCTATGTTCTATGGCCCTTTCCAAAGATGTGGGCTGTGAAAGACAATCTGGACACCAGCCAAGTTCAACCCTCTAATTTTACAGATAAGGACACGGAGGACCATAAAGAAGGGCCTTGCACAAGGTTATTGTGAGTTAGGACCAGAACCCATATAATCTGTGAGCTGGGATGCACTCAAACCCAGCTACAGAAGGGGTTGCCCTTGGTGAGGCTGACCATTTGGCTACCCAGCCAACATATAGGGGCCACACCTGACATGGACATCCATGTCTGTCTCTACATGCCCAGAGCCATCCTGCCTGGCCTAAGAAGCTGGGTGGTGTCTACCTGTGTCCTGGCTGGGGAGTGACTGGGGAAGAGGCGAGGACCGCTGTCCCCATGGGGGAGGGGAGCAATCTGGTCCACCTTCCCTTAGACCATTGGGACAGCCCCTAAGTGATGAAGTGGGTTTCTTCAAGTTTTTCTCAAACTCCCACTGGGCGCCACAGATTTCTCTACTCTGGTCTTCCCCACCCTTGCTGAGGCAGCTGTTAGACTGGTTCCCAGCACAAGAAGGCGGCAGGGATGAGGTCATGGGCAAGAAGCTTCACCAGACACACACCCCCACCTCACCCCAACACACACGCACAGCCAAGCAACCCTCTCTCCAGTAGCAACAAAGCAGAGTTGATCTGGAGGCATTTCCATTCACCAAACATCTATTAAGCACCCTAGGAGGCGAAGGAAAGGAAAAACAAGCATTTACATATCACCTTCTGTATACAAGGACATTGTGTTAAGCCCTGGCAATAGAAAGATACAAAATGATCTGGGGTTGAGTCCCACAAACTCAGTGTGTTACCTTGGACATGTCACTTCCCTCTCCCAGCCTCTCTCCTTTGTGGAATTGGAGCTCTATAGCCCCCAGATCTCTTCCCATTCTGAAGTTTGTGATGTGTTTATCCTTTATTAGCAGAAGCTGGTATTCCTATATTGCTTTAAGCACTTTACCTGGTCTGTCTCATTGAATTCTTGGGAGACCAGTGCTCTAAGCATCCCCGTTTTACAGAGGGGGAAATGGAAGCTGAGAGTAACCAAGGCACCAGTGCAGTCCTGCAACTCCAAGCTGTTTGAGACGTATTCAAACCTAGGTCTTTCTGACTCAGTGATTTAGACCAGGGACTTTCCTCTGTTCTATATTCCCTACCCCCTCTGATATTCTCTGTTCTGTGACCTGAGTGTGTGTGTGTGTACATATATATAGAAAGAGAGAGAGAAAGAGAGAGGGAGAGAGAGAGAGAGAGATAGAGAGAGAGAGAGAGAGAAAGAGAGAGAGAGAGACAGAGAGAGAGACAGAGAGAGAGACAGAGAGAGAGAGAGAGAGAGAGAGAGAGAGAGAGAGAGAGAGAATCAGAGACAGAGAGATTAACTGTAGGCCATGCAACACAGACCCCACCTCTCACCCCCCATGTGGTCCATAGTTTGGGGAAGTGGTCAAGACCTGGATTCGAGAATGAATTTCCTTTCTTCACCTTTGATGTTCACATATCTTGCTTGTTTCCTAACCTTATTATGGGGACAGGGTAGAGGAGTCCCAGAGAAGAATCACCTATGAGGATTTTGTAAGGAAATGCTTCATGATAAGGGTCTTCCAAGAGCAGAACAGGCTGAGCAGGCAGGGAGTTCTCCAGCCTTGGAGATGCGTTAACAAAGACTTGTTGGGAAGGCTGGAGAGGGAAGTTGCCTTGCCTTCCTTTGTATCCCCAGTGCTTAGCCCAATGCCTGGTGTATAATAAGTGCTTAATAAACGTTTGTTGAAATGTCTGAACCCTTTGGGCTTAAGCTCCTCTGATGTTCTGTAGCTCTATTAAACTTGTCCTAAGGAAAAAAAAATAAATATTTTTTGACTTGTCCTGGAGCTGAAGTTGAGCTCTGAGATTCTGGGAGGCTTACAATCTAAGGGAGGGGACAATCAACAAACAACTCTGCCCAAATAAACTCTACATACAGGATAAATTGAAAGTAAATGAGAGAGGGAAGGCTCTCAAATTAAGAGGGATTGGGAAAAGCTTCCTATATGATGTGGGATTTCAGTTGGGAGGTGGAAATGAGGAGAGAGAGTGTTGCCGGCATGGGGCACAGCCAGAGAAAGCCCCAGTCTCAGGGATCTGAAGCTTCAGGAGATTGTGGTTAACCAAAGAGGGTGGTATAAACCATTCTTCTTTGGTCTCCAGAGCAGCTGCTCAGCCTATACTCTTCATTGCTGGAGTAATAGGGAAAGACAGTGGGAAAAAGGGATGCAGCTTTTCCCTGGAAGTCCCTCATCTGAGGGTAGGACCCAGTGGTATTGACTTTGACGAGCTCCAGTTGGAGGTGGAGGGGTAAGAATTGGCACCAGCAAAGAAGATATGACTTTCACCTCCTTTGACAGACTTAGAGATGGGTGGCGCCTCAGGGTCATCCAATCCAACCCCACAGTGAGATAAGAATCCCTACTAGCCTCTGCTTGAAGACCTCAGAAGAGGAGGAAGCAGACCATTCCAATTTTGAATAGCTCTAATTGTTTGCAAGTTGAGTTTTTCCCCCGACATCTATCCTAAATCAGTCCCTCTTTGCAACTCTCACTCTTTACTCCAAGGTCTCTCCTCTGGGGCCAAAAAGAACAAATCAAACCCCTCCTTCATATGACAGACCTTCAGGTACTTGAAGTCAACTAGCATGTTCTCCCTCAGTCTTCTCTTCTCCAGGCTAATGGTGACCAGTTCCTTCAACTGATCCTTATATGACACGGACTCGAGACCATTCACTGTGCTGGTTACCCTCATCTGAACATGCTCCTTTATGTAACGTGGTGCCTGGTACTAAACACAGTATTCTAAGTGTTGTCCAACGAGGCCCTAGAAGCCACAACTCTAATGGCATCCTGAAATCCTTCACATCACACCACTGACCCATATTGAGTTTGTGGGCCTGTAAAAGCCCCAGACCTTTTCTCAGAACAGCTGCTATCTAACCAAGGATTCCTCCGTCCTATATTTGTGAGACTGATTTTTTGGACCCAAGTGGAAGACTTCCACACTTATCTCTACTATATTTCTTTATCTCACATTCAGCCCAATCAATGCTCCAGCCCATCTAAGATTTTTTTTTCTTTTGGATCCTGTCCAGGTCATCCAGTTCACTCAGTCAGGAAGCATTTATTAAGTGCCTAATATGTGCCTGATAAACCCTGGGGATAGAAAGACAGTCAAAAGACCAACTCTTGCTCTCAAAGAGCTTCCAGTCTAATGGAGGGGACAATAGGCTAATAACTCTGCCCAAATACACTCTATATACAAGAGAATTGGAAGTAAATAAGAGAGGGAAGGCACTCAAATGAAAAGGGATTGGGAAAAGCTTCCTATATGATGTGGGATTTCAGTTAGGAGGTGGAAATGAGGAGAGAGAGTGTTCCAGGCAAGGAGGACAGCCAGAGAAAATACCTGGAGTTGGAAAGTGGAATGTCTTGTTCAAAGAACAACCACGAGGCCAGTGGCCCTGGATGGGAAAATAAGTGTGTGGGTGTGGGTGGGGTATAAGAACACTGGAAAGGTGAGGTGAGGGCAATTATGAGGGGCTTTGGATTTTCTGTTTCATCTATTTGATCCTGGAGGTGTTAGGGAGCTATGGAGTTTTTTGAAAGGGGGGGAAAGGGACGACGTGGTCAGAACTGGTGGTCTCTTCAGTGACTGAGTGGAGGTTGGATCAGAGGAGGGAGAGACCTGAGGCAGGCAGAACCACCAGCATGTATTGCAATAGTCTGGGTGTGAGGTGTGAGGGTATGCAGCAAGGTGCAGGTGACAGTGTCAGAGGAGAGAAGGGGGCATATACAGGAGATGATTGGAAGGGAAAACTGACAGGATTTGGTAGTGCATCGATACAGGGGGAAGGGTAAGAGTGGGGAGTGAAAGATAATTCCCAAGATGCCTCAGGGAGATCAGCTGCCCAAGCCATCTTCCTAAAGCCCAGGTGTGATCAGCAGGTGCTGTCTTTTGCCTCTCCGCATCTCCAGAACTCAGCACAGTGTTTCGCACATAGTAGGTATTTGATAAATATTTATTGACTGACTGGGAGAATGATGGTGCCTTCCACAGTAATAGAGAAGTCCAGAGCTGAAAGAGGACTTGGAGGGAAAGATCATGAGTTCAGCTTTGGATATTGCTGAGTTGAAGAAATCTATGGGACATCCAGTTTGAGATGTCTAAAAGGCAGTTGTAGATGTGAGCCTGGAGGTTAAGAGAGAGGTTAGAGCTGTATTTTAGTTGTTTTGTTGTGACCCCATTTTCTAGGCAAAGATTCTGGAGTGATTTGCCATTTCCTTCTCCAACTCATTTTACAGACTGGGTTAAGTGACTTGTCCAGGGTCATATAGCTAGTAAGTGTCTGAGGCCAGATTTGAACTCAGGAAGATGTGTTCCTGACATGCTCTGTGCACTATGAGCAGCACTAGAACTGGTTAAGTAGTTTGTTCAAGCTTTTCCTCCCAACTTTGTCCCATCTGCAGATTTCATGAGCAATTCCTCTATGCCTTTATCCAGATCGCAGATAAAAATACTGAGCTGTACAGAACCAAGCAGAGATCCCTGGGGCACTCCACTGGAGACCTCTTTCCAAGTTGACATCAAACTGTTAATGACTTTTCTTTGAGTCTGGCCGTTGAATCATTTTCAAATCCGGCCAACTGTGCTCTGCTCTGACATTTCTCTATCTTTCCCAAAGAAATGGCACGAGATCTTTTAGTGAAAGCTTTGCTCAAACCTAGGTGATGTCTAGCTCTTGCATTCCCCTGCTTTAGCAGCTTAGAAATAAAAAAAAGAAATAAGCTGGCATCACTTAATGAACCAATGCTGATACTTTGTGACAGTCATTTTCTTTTCTAGACTATGTTGATGAATTTGTAAAGTGCTTTAAGATTATTAAAGTGCTCCAAACGTTACCTCATTTTATCCTCACAGTAACCCTTGGTAGAAGGGAGGTATTTATATTTGATCCTAGAGGCAGTTTCTTCAATGGTGTGTGTGTGTGTGTGTGTGTGTGTGTGTATGTTTGTGTGTGAGAGAGAGTCAGACTTTTTTAGACCCATTTTACAGATGGAGAAACCGAGGCAGGCAGGTTCACTGATTTGCCCAGAGTCACAAAGCCAGTAAGTGTCTGAAGCTGAGTTTGAACTTGACCTCAGGTCAAGCACTCTTTTGCCACCCAGATCTGTTCCTTAACATTTATTTAATAACACGTTCTAAATTTTCCCCCAGGAATGGAAGTCAGGTCCATTTGGCTTACAATGTGCTTGTGCCATTCTATTCCCTTTATGGAAAATGAGGTCATTTTCTCTTCTCCAGTCCTGCAGATCCTCTCATTCTCTGCCATCTTTCAGAGAGAATTACTAAAGGCTTTCGATCACATCTGGTGGGTTTTCAGGCGTTTGAGAATGTAGTTAATCTGGGCCAGGTGGCTTGAATCCATGGGAGGCGGTGAGGTATTCTCTCCCTATCTCCTTGTTTATCCTGAATATCAGCTCCCTGTGAGCCCTTTCAGCTTTGTCCTTCCCAGCCCAATGGCTCATTCTCCCATAGAGAAAACAATCAAAGTAAGATTGAGCAACTGAAGCTTCTCCCTGTTATCAGCATCCCACCCCCTTTCCATCCCTCTGTGATCTCCTTCCTCTCTTCTATAATGTGGCTAAACCCAACCCAAGAATCCCTCGTGGTCCTTGGCTTGTTCTGAGCCTTGGTGGTCCTCAGACTAGCCCGCACCACGCTTTTATAGACATCCTGCTCCCTTCCCTCCTTTCCCTCTTTGGTTGATGTCTTTTTATGATCCAAGTTGGTTGGCGAGTTCCCATTTTTCCTCATGTAGAATTGTTTCCCTTTGTATCTTTAGAATTTCATTCTTAAGAGTTACCCATCCCTCCTGGTCTGATATCCCCTGTAGAATTTTAATTCATGGGATCTTCCCCTTTCCCTGAAACCTTTGAAATCCACTCTTCCCACATCTAGGGGACATGTCGGACTACGCCCCCAATTGCTTCTCCCATAGAGAGACATCTTGCCTATCACAAACTCTTAAGAGAGAGGCCTCATTTCCCCCTAAGGTTCCCATCATTTCCACCCCAGTGGTCAGCTGGTCAAGAAAGTAAGTAATTATTGGGGCCAGAGCACTGGACCTAGACTCAGGAAGACCCAGACAATAAATAACTGTGCGAACCTTAATCACTTGAACTTCTGCCTTCTTCAGTTTTATCGTCTGTAAAGTGGGGAGAAGAACCACATCTACCTTACAAGGTTGATGTGAGGATAGAGAGAGATGTAGTGGGGTTCCTAGCACATAGGAGGTGCTCAATAAATGCTTCTACCTTCCCCCCTTTCTCCCCTATTTTATATCAGCTACTAGTTTCTTACTATTGGTGAGAATTATATTTAGAAGAGACTATCTTGGGTCCTCTATCTTTTGAGCTATTGAAATGATCACTAATGCTGAGATTCTTGTTTTTGCTTTTTTGGGGGGAGGGCAATTGGGGTTAAGTGACTTGCCCAAGGTCACACAGCTAGTTTTTGTGTTAAGTGTCTGAGGCTGGATTTGAACTCAGGTCCTCCTGACTCCAGGGCCGATGCACTGTGCCACCTAGCCACCCCAAATGCTGAGATTCTTGACCATGAACTTGACCATAATCCATGAACTTGAATTTTAAAATAATATTTAAAATATTTATTTAAATAACTAGTCAAAAACAATTACTTTGTAAGTATTATTACATTACATTTAACTATTATTTTGTCATTATATTTTAAAATTTTGTGTGTTTTCAAACATGATTCTGAGAAGGGTCCCTGGGCTTCTCTGGCCTGATTGACTGCCCAAGGGGTCCTGGCCACAAAAATGCTCAGAATCCCCAGCATTAGAAAAAGTTGAGAAGTTATCAGCTGCTCTGCTTTTTACCAGAGACAAAGAGAGATAGAGATATAGAGAAAGAGAGAGACCAAGAGAAAGAGAAAGAGGAGAAAGGAGAGATGAGAGAGAAAGATGAGAGAGAGAGAAGTAAGAAGAAGAGGAGAGGGAGGGAGAGAGAAGAGAGGAATAGAAAAGGAAGAAAAGAAATGAAGAGACAGAGAGAGAGAAAGAGAGAGAGAGAGACAGAGACAGAGAGATAGAGACAGAGAGGAGAGACAGAGACAGAGAGAGAGGAGAGGGGAGAGACAGCCAGAGAGACAGATAGACAGACAGACAGACAGACAGAGAAAGAGAGGAGAAAGCAACTGTCTGGATAGCTGAAGTCTGCCAGGCTGCTCCATTATGTTCTCTGCAGTGAGACATGAACCAGACCCCAGTGCCTCCAGGGAAGTAGAGGGTTCTCTCAACTTGATCCCAACCCTTCTTCCCTCCCCTGCTCCCTGCAGGTGCAGCTATGTCACTGCCTGTAGATCCCTTGGGGCCAGCACGGATAAGTCCTGAGGATCTGGTGAGCCAGACCCGGCAAGTGGTCCAAGGACTGGAAGCCTTGAGAACAGAGCATCGTGGCTTGGCTGGGCGACTACAGGAAGCCCTCACCGAAACTGGGACCAGCTCGGGGGAAGAGACCTTCCCTGGTCTGGATCTGCTGAAAGAGAAACACCATGCTCTTAGCCAGTCCCTGGAGGCCATTGAGCTGGGGCTGGGAGAGGCCCAGGTCAGTAGGAAGGGATCAGAGGGTCACAGGGGCATTCAGTGTCACTGTGGGCTGCGGGGTTTATTGAAGGTCACTAGGAGCTTCTGAAACATTGTTCTGGGTCATAGCAGTCACTGGGTCTGTGAAGATGAGCAAGGATGTCACAGTGGTGGGGAACATGGTAATCGGGGCCCTGGAGTACGTATGAAGAGATTTCTGGAAGGTGTGGGGCCTCATGGATGCCTTGAAAGCTCTGAAGAGTCTGGAGGATGTGGGAGTGTTGGGGAAAGTAGAGGAAAGAGAGCATCCCTCAGGGGTCTGGGAATCTCTAAGAGTTTGGGAGGGTGATGGAAGACAGGAGATCTATGGGAAACGCAGAGAGGATATGAAGGGAATTACTGTGGACCATGGGACTTGCTAGTGAATCAGGGAGGGTCAAAGAATATTCAATGCTTGATGGCACGGAGGAGTGGCCAGGGAAGGTGAGACAATCAGAGGAGAGTCCTAAGGGCCAAAGGAGAGATGTGGGGGCCTCTCAGGGACAGGGAAAGTTTGGTCAGTGTGGGAGGGTCCTCAGAAGTGTGAAAAACCCTGAGGGACATGAGAATGTGAAGGATGGTTATGGGACCATAGATGTGGGAGGGGTTTGAGGTATAATGAGCTTTAAGGGAATACTAAGAGAGACAGAAAGAGAGAGAGAGGAGACAAAAGACAGAGAGAGACAGAGACAGAGAGAGATAAAGGAAAGACAGAGAGAGACAGAGACAGAGAGAAGAAGAGTACCATGCAAGCTTCCAAGGCTCTCTGGGGTCCTCTGGCAGGTGCTGCTGGCGCTCTCCACACATGTGGGGGCTCTGGAGGCTGAGAAGCAGCGGCTGCGGGCCCAAGCACGGCGCCTGGCCCAGGAGAACGCCTGGCTTCAGGAAGAGCTGGAGGAGACGAGGAAAAGGCTGCAAGCCAGTGAGGAGACTGTGGCCCAGCTAGAGGAGGAGAAGAGTCACCTCGAGTTCTTGGGCCAGCTGCGGCGCTATGACGCCTTGGACGACGAGGGCCGCCAGGATGGCACCAAGGTAATGCCAGGCATCGGGCTCCTCTAGAAGAGGAGCCTAGGGTCTGCTGGGCCCTCAGATCGCTCTCCCATTCTTATATGCTGTCTGTCCCTCAGACCTTCATTTACAAGCTCCAGACTTTTGGGATGCTCATACATAACCTCGCCCCTGGCAGACCTGTAACTAGGGTGGGGAGACTGAGGCATTGCCCCAGGGCCCTGAGAGGATCCAGGGGCATGTTTCTTTACCCCAAAGGGCCTCCGTCACCCAGTGCTAGGCGGCCATGCACTGTGTCCCCTGCCTGCCATCATCTCCAAGGTGGTTCCTACCAGGGTGCTTTTGTTGGGGGAGGGGGGGCGGAGTTTAGGCCGATATCTTTAGGGGACAGGCTACCTCTTCAAATGCATCCTGTTGGAGTGGACATTCTTTCCCTTGCTCCCTGATTCCCTAATTCCACCTTGGTCCTGAGGTTTCCCTACGCACCTTCCCATCCCCCTGCCCGCCCCATACCTTCATTTAGAGGCCGTGTGGTATAATGGATAGAACTCTAGAGGCGGAGACAGGAGGACCTGGATTCAAATCCTGCCTCAGGCCCTTAATAAACTGAACAAATCACGTCATCTCTCTGGCCTCAGTTCTTCTGTGAGATGGAAGGCCTTGGGCTCAGTGGCCTCCAAGGGCCCTTTTAGCTCTGGGTCTGTGGTTCTGGAATCATATTCTCAGTGCCTAGCCCTTCATGATGCTTACATAGGACAGCACCCGCACCTCCCCAACCCTCAAGTGGCCCCTCAGGGCCTTCAGATTCTCCCAGCAAGGCCATTCAAGGCCGTTCTCTGTCCCCGCCAGGAGAAGACGGAGGAACGTCGAGACAGCCTTAGCTCTCTGTTCCCCATCGAAGACAAGAAAAGTCAGTATCTGGGCCCTGGACCAGTCAAGGGAATAGGGGTGCAGGCCTGCAGCAGGGCTAGGGTCTTGGGGAAGGAGACAGGGGTTTCCTGTATAGTGGAGAAAGTGACTGTGGGAAGGGCATGGAATTTGGAGTCAGATGACTGGGTGACCTTGGGCAAATCACTTAACCTCTTGGTCTCAGTTCTCTCTTCTGTTGACTCAGTGATTTCTGGGGTCCCTTCTGGCTCTTCATCTATGGGGACTACTGGGCAGGGGCAGCCAGGGCAGGAGGCCAAGGCCAAAGCCCAAGGAAGGGACCAGTCCTCAGGTAAGGGATGGGGGGAAGGATGGAAGATGACAGGGGTCTGCCTTACTCCCCCACCCCAGGTCCCGAGGCATTTGGTGCAGCAGCTACCCAGCAAGGTGGCTATGAGATCCCGGCCCGCCTGAGGACATTACACAACCTTGTTATCCAGTACGCAGGGCAGGGACGTTATGAGGTGGCCGTACCCTTGTGCCGCCAGGCCTTGGAGGACCTGGAGCACACCTCTGGTCACTGCCATCCGGACGTGGCCACGATGCTGAACATCCTGGCCCTGGTGTACCGGTGAGGTGCCCTCACCCCACATCTGCCCCCACTCACTTCCATGCCTCATCCAGCTAATCTCCTGGCGTGTCCCGTGTGTCTCCCAGACAATCTCCTGGTGTGTCCCGTGTGTCCCCCAGCCGATCTCCTGGTGTGTCCCATGTGCCCCCCAGCCAATCTCCTGGCGTGTCCCGTGTGCCCCCCAGCCAATCTCCTGGCGTGTCCCATGTGTCCCCCAGCCAATCTCCTGGTGTGTCCTGTGTGTCCCCCAGCTGATCTCCTGGCATGCCCCCCAGCCAATCTTCTGGCATATCCCACAGCTGATCTCACGGCCTGCCCTGCGTGTCCTCCTCCAGCCAGTCTTCTGGCATGCCCCCCAACCGATCTCACGGCCTGTGCCATGTGTCCTCACCCTCTTCCCATCTCATCTATATCCCTGCCCCACCCCCTCACCCCCAGGTACCAGGTACCACACCCTGGACATCTTCATCCCTCCACTCTGGCTCTAGAGTCCTTCATCCTGGGCACCTTTGGTCCCCCTGGGCTTGACCCCTTCTGTCTCAGGTCCCCCCTCCCTCCTCCCCCAAGTTGCCCCCACTGAGGGTCTTCCCTGCCCCTCCCTGTCCTTCCCCCATGACCTCCCAGGGACCAGAACAAGTACAAAGAGGCCACAGAACTTCTCCAGGATGCCCTGCAGATCCGGGAACAGACACTGGGGCCCGAGCACCCAGCAGTGAGTAGGGGCTGGGCTGGGCTAGGACCCCTGACCCCAGCCCCCTCCCCTTCTGGATGTGGAGAATGAGAGAGCGAGCTGGAAGGGAGCTCAAGACACCATCCGACCCAATCCCTTCATCTTACAGATGAGGAAACCGAGGCTCAGGGAGGTCAGACACTGAGTCCTTAGTTATGTGGTTAAGGAGCATAGCCAGCATTAGAACCCAAGTCCTCTGAATCCCAGGCCAATGTGTCTCCACTGAATCACACTTCCTCAAAGACCTGCATCTGAATCCCAGCCTTACTGCTTGCCGTCTCTGGGCCTGGTCAATTTGTTTCCTCTCTGGGCCTCAGTTTCCCCAGATGTAAAATAAGGAGGTTGAGGTCCTTCCAGCTCCAACCTGTGCTGAAGCCTTCCCTTCCCTCCCTCCCTGCAGGTGGCAGCCACCCTGAACAACCTAGCTGTGTTGTATGGGAAACGGGGTCGCTATCGCGAGGCAGAGCCCCTTTGCCAGAGGGCCCTGGAGATCCGTGAGAAGGTGGGCCTTGTGCCCAGCCCTGCCCCAGAGCCACCCTGGACCCCCCAGTGGCTCTGTCTGTCGCTGCCTCCTGACTCCGCCCTCTTTGGGGTCCTTCCCTCTGTCCCCTCATCCCTCTTCTCTAAGAGTCTCTTACTGCCATGATGGGACCACTGGGGACCTCCCGTCAGACTCTCTGGGGGATCTCACCACCCACAGGCTCACAATAACACCCCCTGTGATCCCTAAATGCCTCACTATTACCTGTGACCTCCAATCCCTTGTTTGGACACTGGCATCCTAGTCTGGTCCCATCTGCCCCAGGGACTCCTTGTTCTGCCCCTGGGACTGCTGGAGACTGATCCCATAACCTCCAACTGCTCAGGACCCTCGCTATTACTGTGACCTCTGACCCCCCCCATAACTCCTGGCTCCTCAGGACCTTCCTGTCCTGGCCCTACAACCCGCATCCTCTGGGCAGCCTCTTGCCCCTAATTCCTGGGGAGCCCCTATGCACACTCTGACTCTGTGGCCCCCAACTCCTCACACTGACCCCTGGTCCCTTCGCAGGTCTTGGGTGCTGACCACCCGGATGTGGCCAAACAGCTGAACAACCTGGCCTTGTTGTGTCAGAACCAGGGCAAGTTTGAGGAGGTGGAGAAGCATTATGGGCGGGCACTGGCCATCTACGAGGCCCTGGGGGGCCCTGATGACCCCAATGTGGCCAAGACCAAGAACAACCTGGTGAGGGCTTGCCAGAGGCCCTGGCGCTCAAGAGCCCTAGGCATGCATGTCCCCGGCTAGGGCCCTCAGCCCTGCTATTCTCTGTGTAAAGGCCCCTGTTCTAAGGTCCTCCCAGCCTGACATTCCCTGTTCTAAGTCCCCTCCCAACTCTGACAGCTCCCTGTTCCAAGGGCCCTCCCAGCCCTGACATTCCCTGTTCTAAGGCCCTCCCAGC
>NW_027185797.1:40415154-40431931 GCF_028583685.1 Petaurus breviceps papuanus
AAGGGCCCTCCCAGCCCTGACATTCCCTGTTCTAAGGCCCTCCCAGCCCTGACATTCCTTGTTCTAAGACCCTCCCAGCCCTGACATTCCCTGTTCTAAGGCCCTCCCAGCTCTGACATCCCACATTCTAATGACCCCCGTAGAGCAGACACTCCAAGATTCTGTCCCCTCTGAGCTCAGTCTCCTTACTCCCTGGCTCCTGCAGCCCAGATGGCTCCGGGAGCTCTTGGGGGCTGGGCCTGACCCACATCTCCCCCCTCCTTCACACTCCTCAGGCCTCAGCTTACCTGAAACAGAACAAGTATGAACAGGCTGAAGAACTGTACAAGGAGATTCTCAGCAGGCAGGAGCTCCCGGCCCCCCTGGGTGAGCCTTCCCCCCCCCCCCCCCCGTCAGCCCCAAGCTTTGGCTCTGGGCCCCTCCAGCTCCCCTCTGAGCCTCCTCTTTCTTTCCCCCAGGGAACCCTGGCACTGGAGCCTCAGGGGACAAGGAATACCAGGTAAGCATCTCACCCGGATCAGACAGGAGGCTATGTAATACGGTAGTAACACCCTACATCAGGAGTCAGACCACCTAACTCTGATTTTCACCACCTGTATGACCCTGGCCAAGCCATTTACTGGCTTGGAGCCTCAGTTTCCCCCTCTGTAGAATGACAGGGATGGGCTGGGTGTGGCCTCTGCCACATGTCCGTGTCAGCTCTAAAGTCCACAGGATTGAGGGCGCGGGGGCCTGAGCTGTGAAGGTCACTCTTTAGGTCTTACGACGGAGCACCTCCTTTTCCAAGCTGCGAGAGTCGATCCGCCGCGGGAGTGAGAAGCTGGTGTCCCGCCTGAGGGGAGAGGGATCCTCTGGGTGAGTGTCCAGTAGGTCCTGACACCAGACCTGAAGGCCTGGCATTCAAGGTCCCTGTCTTCCTGCCTCAGCCTCTCTTTCCTGCCTTGCCCCAGACCATGCTCTCTGTCCTAGAAAACCTTCCCCCCTGTCTCTGAGACCTTTGGATTCAGAATCCAGGTTGGGTTACTGTTCCTCCCGGACCCTCCCCCTGGAAGCCCTCCTAGACTACACCTCCCCCACCCCACCACTCTCGGGGCTCTCTCTGCTCTGAATCCTTCATCAGAACTTCACAGCCCAGCTCAGGGAGACCCTTTTCTACCAACCATTCCCCAAAGTGCTTTGCTTAGCCTCCTTGGCATCTCTCCCCAACCCAAGCTTCCTTCCCCTGACCCTTTGAGCCCCCTTCCCTGGATCCTGTCTGTGTTCATGGTCAAGGAGTGGGGGCCAGGGGAAGGGGTCACATCCTGAGGGGAGCCCTGCCTCCCTGACCAGAAGGGGATTTCCCTGGGGATGGACGTGGTCAAGGAGACAAGGCTGCCCCAGGAGGGAGGGAGTGAGCTCCCCACCCCTGGAAGTATTCAAGCATTGGCCAGATGGCGGGTTGTGTGGAAGGGATCCTTGTCCAGCTGCAGACTGGACTACAGGCTGGCCTCTGAGAGTCTCAAAGGCAGCAGTGGGATATCACGATAGGAACTGATGGCTCTACGTCACTTTAAGGTTTAAAAAATGGGTTATGCACTTTATTATCTCACCATGTCCCACAACGGAGAGACCAACTCTGAAGTCAGAAGGCCTGGGTTCAGATCCAGTCCCTGTCACTTACTCCTCTGTGACTTTGTGGGCCTCAGTTTCCTCCTGTGTAAAATGAAGGTGTCGGACCCTTCCGTTGGTGTGACACTCCTGACAGCACCTTGAGGGGGGCCCATAGCTGTCAAAAACAATGATAAGATCTCAGGCAGCAAAAATAGCGAGACCACTGTCTTCAGGTGCGGTCAGACAGCAAGACAGCCTTGCACAGATATGGACACCATGAATACAAGGTAGTGGGGATGGGGAGAGGGAAGGGGGAGCAGCGATCAAGGAAGGCTTCATGGTCAAGGATGAGTTTACTGGATTCGAAGGACTGAAGGTGAGGAAGGAGTGCCTTCCAGGCACTGTCCCTCAGGACAGCCTTAGCAAAGGCTTGAAGGCTGGAGATGATGCACTGAGAGGAGTGGAAGCTAGCTTGGCAGGACTGTGGAGTGCCTAATAATGCGTTGGGAAGGAAAGAGCTTCAGGAGTTCATGTGGGGTCCTAAAGGTAATGGGAAGCCACTAGACGTCCTGGCGTCCTGCTCCAGGCCTGGGCTTTGGCATCTGGGCAGAGGATGGGTTGGTGCTGGGAGACACCAGCTTGAAGGCCGGGAATGAGGCGATGCCCTGTGGTGGCAGGTGTGTGTGAGCATTTATTGGGTGCCTACTACATGCCAGGCACCCAGAAGGGGTCAAGACGGGCTCCGCTTCAATACGAGGGGTGTGTGTGAGGACCCCGAGGTTTCAGGCTAGGGTGAGCGGGAGGCCTCGTGGCCCTGGACCTTGATAGGACGCTTTGGAGGGTGAGAAGCATGTGCAGAGGGCAGGAAAAGGCTGGGTGAAGGCACTGGGGACAGGATGGCACAGGGTGAGGGGGATAGCCCACGTCTAGTACCTGAAGGGCTTTGCAGGACACAAGGACTGGCCTGGCCCAGAGGGCAGAGTGAGCATACCTAGGGTGGCAGCCTTTGGAGCGGTTCCCTGGGGCAAGAGGCTTCCCTCAGGAAGAATGAGCTCCCCATCACCTAAGTGATGTCTGTGAGGAGCCTCGGGCCATAGTGGGAACTCTCCTGCCCTGGGCTGAGGGGTTGGTGCCTGGGAAGCCTAGAGAGCTGAGGCTTGGGGCTCTGGGGAGAGGTCATCTAGGAAAGGAAGTCCAGAAAGAGGCAGGTAAGTCATGCCCAGCGCATCTTGGGGTAGGGGGAAGGAGACACCGTGACAGGCCGCTGATGCATCTGAGAAGAGGATCTAAGATGGGAGGGGGCTGATGGAATTGGGGGTGCTTAGCCTAGACAGCTCTGGGCTGGGGTGGGCTGGGGTCCTTCAATGGAAACAGGAGAGAACCCAAAGTGAGGCAAGGGCATGATATTGGCTCTCCCTGGAATGGGACCACAAAGCCCTTCTGCTCCAATGCCTTCATTTTACGAACGGGGAGACTAAGGCCAAAGAAGGTTAAATGCCCTGGTCAAGGTCCTCAGGCTCACAAGTCAGAAGATGCTGACTGTTCTAGATGAAGGACCTGAAGCCTAGGTGAAGGGATTTGTCACACAAGTCTGTATGTAAGGCTCCAAGGTGGAATCTGAACCCAGACCCACTGCCTCAGGACCCTCCACTTTTGTCCTGTGCCTCTGAACCTTTAGGAAAATCCGATTTAGGGAGAAAGATGCTGGGGCCTCTGTGAGCAGGAGGAGCCAAAGGGAGGATGGCTGATCACTGGTGCGGGAGTGCCACCCCTCCCTTCTCCTAGCTCCTCAGGGCAGGTGATGGGAGAGAAAGGGAGTGCTGAGGCTGGGGGGGGGGGGGCCTGCAGGGGCCCAGAGCTCTGGGAAGAGGGCAGAGGGACTCGATTTACACTCGGTGCAGGGAGCGGAGTCACTGGCAGCTAAGACCTGGAACCAGTCTGGAGCCCCCGGGGTGGGGAGGGAGTTCTCCATCTCCTGTGGTTTTCAAGGAGAGCTGGGACGGCCATTTGAAAATAACAGCCCCCATTTCAATAATGCCTGAAGTCTGGCAAGTGCTCGACTCCCCTCATCACATCTGTTTGTCAATCAGTAAAGTACCTACTGTGTGCCAGGGGTACAAAGGAAGGTGCAGACAGTCCCTGTCCTCAGGGGGTCACGGTCTAACGGGGAAACTGTCTGCAAACCGCTGGGGTCTGCAATGTAACTGGCGCTTATGGGTCAGGCAGGCCTTGGGTGAGGCCACAGGTACCCAGGGCCCCTCCCAGCCTCCCTCCAGCTGGCAGCTGGGCATTTTAGTCAACAGGAGGAACCACATGGGGGGGGGGAGACTGGACCATGCACATGTCACCTCTGCCCTTAGGGGCCCGGTGGTGGTAAAGGAGTGATGGATTAGGATGAAGCCATCCCAGGAGACAGAGAGATGGAAGGAGGGGAGGGAGAGAGACAGAGAGAGGGAGAGAGAAAAAGAGAGAGAACAGAGGAAGACAAAGGGAGGGAGGGAAAGAGAGAGACAGAGAGATGGAGAAAGAAAAAGAGAAAGGAAGAGAAAAAGGGAGGACAGAGACATGAGAGGGAAAGAGAAAAAGAAGACAGAGAGGGAGGGAGAAAGGGACACCCCCACACACACACACACCCCCTGAATGTCTGACCTCTCCCTGCAGGATGAAACGGGCTATGTCCCTCGGCATGCTCAATACTGACGACCCCAGGGCCAGCAGGATGCAGGTAAGGGGAGCGAGTGGAGGTCT
Organism: Petaurus breviceps papuanus; assembly: GCF_028583685.1. NCBI lineage: Eukaryota > Metazoa > Chordata > Mammalia > Diprotodontia > Petauridae > Petaurus > Petaurus breviceps. Next base: position 40,419,493 of record NW_027185797.1, read on the forward strand.
CCAAGGAGAAGGGGGATGACTAAGAAGGCCCAGCTCATTACCAGGCCCTGGGGGGGCAGGCGGGGCTGGGCCCTGGGGGAGGGGAAGCTCTGGACATGAGAGTCGCTTCCTGGTAGGAGGTTGGAGGGCTGGCAGGGGCAGAAGGGGGATGGAGGAGTTGGCCCAAGCAGGGGTTTGCCTCATCTGCAAATATGAGAAGCTTGGACTCAGCCACCCCTAAGGTCTCCTGCAGCCCCACATCTGTCACTGGTCACTGATTTAACCCGAGGATGGACCTCCAGGGAGGGCGGAGCTGGGTGGGGGGCATGGCCAGGACATCGTTATCCCAGAGCTGTCTTGCCCCCAGGTGTCGGGCAGCCCACTGAGTCTGATGCGCCCGCTGAGCACCAGCACCCAAGACCTGGGCCTCCCTCTGGACCAGCGCTAGTGGCCAGGCCTGGCCACAACAGCTTCTCAGGAACATGGCGGTGGGATGACCCGGTGTCATCCCCTTCCCTTCCACCCCACTCCAGTTTCTTCTGGCCCCTTCTCTGGCTATATTTATTGAATTTATGCCCACCTAGAGGTATCCTCACCCCAGGGCTGTAGCATTGGAGATAAAACCAACCAACATGGCTGTTTGCACATTCTTAAGGGGCAGCAAACCACCCCTCTCCCCCCCCCCTCCGCTCCAACACACACACCTTTGGAGAAATCACCATCCTTCTCCAGGGCCTCAGTTTCCCCAACTGCACAGTGAAGGGTCCCTTTACTCCGACATCTGGAGTTCTCTGTAATGGCCCCCTGTATTTGTCAGTACAGTTCTAGGACCCCAAGACCTAGACCTAGGACTCTAACTTACCCAGAAGGCAAGGGCCAGAGAGGAAGGAAGGGTGGGAGGGAGATGAAGCACTTGGGTCTGTAAATGGAAAACCTGGGCTATGAATCCCTGCTGTCACACTCTGTAGGATGATGACCTGTGTTCAAGTCCCGCCTTGCATGTGTGAGAAACTAATTATTGAATCAGGACCAAGGTTTTCCTCCTTCTGTAATTCCTCATCCGGAAACCCACCAGTTGCCCAGACCAAGATCTAACCAGACAGGAAAAGAAATTCTGCTTTTAGGCTACTGGGTGCATGCCTGCTCCTTGTGTTAGCTCAGCGAGGTCTGGGAAAACGTGGGTCTGGGTCCTCCCTCTGCCAGATGTGTGATGCAGGAATTGATATCTCTGACAGAGGTTGGAGCGGCACAGTCCCGTATCCCAGGATCCCCATTGTAATACAGCCTACTCCCACTGAGTTAACCAGAGTAGACTGGCACCCTTGGGACACCCGCTCCTCCAAGGGCCTATAAGCTCTGCGCCCACCGCCATGAGGGGTCTTTGGTCTGAGAGGCCAAAGGACCATGCTTTTGTTAATAACCCGCTGGCTTTATTAATAAAATGATTACACTGCCCAGAAACTGTCTGAACATTTTGAACGGTCACAGAGGAGTCCTGGTGCAGTGCCCTGGGCCTCTCCCTTTGTACAGCCAGGGCTGGACCAGAGGGCAGTCCTTGTGTCCAGTCTCCCTCCAGATCTCTAGCCTGTGACTTGTGCAGGACCAGGGGAAAACCTCTGCCTCCCCGGGGACCTCCATGATGGAAAGACCACAGTCCTGTAAGGAGAGCTCTCGCTTCTCTTTCTCTTGGCTAGTTTGGAAGGAAGGTTGTGTGCCAATTCATTCAGAGCACCATCACTTCTGGGAGGAAATGACCTTGGCCACTTCTGCAGAAGGTGAGGGTATCCCCTGGCCTGCTCCAATTTTCTGACCCGTAAAAAGGTCACATTCCTTCTGAGGTTCTAATAGTAACAGCATTTACATAAAGCTCTACGCTGTGCAAAGCCCCTGACAAACAGGATCTCATTGTGATCCTTCAGGGAGGTGCTAATATGCCCGTTTTACAGTCGAGGAAAATGAAGCGAAGTGACCTGCCCAGGGTCACACAGCCAATTGTGCCTGGGGCAGCATTCAGATTCAGACCATCCCAGTTCCTCACTGGGCCACTATGGCCCCCAGGGCCGGCCAGATTGTCTCCTCCAGAGAAAAGAAGCAAGCCTTTAAAAAAAAACCCAACTTTTATTGTTCTTGCCCCCACCCCCATTCACAGCTGCTGGGCAATCTGCTCTATGCGGTGAAGGGTCTCCTCGGCCTGGAGCTGCTCGAGGCTCAGCAAAGACAGCCCCAGCTGGTCCTCCTGGGGAGCAGATTGGAGGGGCCAGGTCAGATGGAGGCAGTGCCTTTCAGGACTCCTCCCCTGCCTCCCATGGGCAACGGAGCACCCCAGAGACCTAGGCTCCCTTGCAGCATCCATGGATTGGCCCCTCTCTGGGTCTCAGTTTACCCATCTGTGCAGCACAAGTCCTTTGGAACAGGCCGGGAACACTCCTACATCGCTGGCAGAAAAGTGGGGCCTCCCTCACCCTTGTAACCCCGAGCCTGAGCCCCTGGCCATGGGTCTGGCGCCAAGGGGAAAGAGAATAATAAATGAGGAGAAAACCCCAGGCCCTAGAGGAGGCTGGAAAGAGACAGAATCAGGACGAGGAGACCAAAGCGTGGAGGAGGCTGAGGCCGAGCTGTGCTCTTCCTGGAGTCTGGGGGCTCTCCCCTGGCTGGGGACCAGAGAACCCCACACAGCCCCTGGTGATCTGGGGAGGGGGGGAAGAGAGCCAAGGCTCCAGGCAGACTCTGGAGAAGGAAGAAGGGGGTCCCATGCCGGGGGCAGAATGGGGGTGGCTCACCCTGTGGAAAGGCTGCGCCATCTGCCTCAGGAAGTACTTGGCCACCTGGACGCCCTCATCCACCGTCAGGTTGAGGTTGGCATCTGTCAGGTGCTCCTGGATCCAACGAGGGAGCTTCCCACGCTTGTCAGCCCGGGCGAAGCGCTGTGGGCAGAGGGGGCTCAGGCCTGCATGGTGGGGAGCGCCCTCAGGACCCCGGTCCCCGCCCAGCTCGACCTGGCCGGCCGCCCACCTTGTCAGCAAAGATCATGAGCCCATAGTCAGTCTTGCCCCGGATGGCTCGGCCCACACACTGGGCTGCGTGTCGCATGGCATCAAAAGTCAGGAAGTCATTCTCTCGGATCTGGAACTGATCCCGAAGGAACTCCAGGCGGGCCTGTGTGCGAGGTGGCAGGGGCTGCCTGGTCAGGAACCACCACCATTGCAGGGAGATCCCCCCCCCAAATGAGCACTGCACAGGCCCGGCCCCACGCTCCCTGCCCTCAGTGTGTCCCCATTTGTGAAGAATGAGGGCTGATTTAGACAGTCTCTAAGGACACTCTCCACTCTGAGATTGTATGTTCTGAGGCCTCAAACATTCCCTGTTCTAGGTCCTCTCCCAGTTCTGGCTTTCCTTGTTCTAAGGTTGCTTCTAACATTCAATTTCTACTATGTGCTCAAACATTCTGTGGTCTAAGATTCAAATTCTTTCCCCTCCCTCCAGCCTCCTACTCACCTTGAGAATTCGGCTTTGGGTGTAGACATAGGGAACACCAAACATGATGACGGCCCGGCCATAGTGGTGAACTGCAGGGAGTGTTACAGGCCAACGGAAAAAAAGAGTATTTGTGGTTGGGGGGGTGGGGTAGAGAAACTGGGCCCTGGGCCCAGCCGACCTTGACAACTCAGGTAGAGCAGAGGAGACACTGTGTGCTACACTCTGCCCAGTCTGTGCCCCAGGAGGGTGGGGCTCTGGGGCACATCATTCCCCGTTGTTCCCAGGCCCTGCCCTAACCCCAGGGGCTGGGGACACAGAGCACTCACCAAAGTCGATGCCCTCGGACACCTTGCCCCTGGCGACAGAAAGCAGGATGGCCCCTCTGCCATTCTCACAAGCCTGCGGGGGATGGAGGCGTCAGACTCCCCCAGGGCAGCTTTGGGATATGGGTGGAACCCCGCCACTGACTTTCATGGCCAACCGCTCCTCCTACAGACCAAGGTTCAGGGAAAGGGGACTTATCCAAGGTCACCCCTCCCTGCTGCCTGGGGTCAGCCTCTGACCTCTTACCTCTTGGTATTTCTCTAGGGCCACGCTCGTCTCTGCTCCATCCTGGGTCTCAATGAACAGGAGCTTGTTCCTCTGAATGTTTTCCAGGATGCCCTGGGCAGTGGGAGGAAGAGTCTGGGATCCTGGTGGGGGCTCAAGGCCTAAGAGCTGGGCAGACTGGGACTTTGGGGAAGCAGAAGGGAGCAGAAGGTGTCCCCTGGAGATCCCCGGGCCGAGGGAGCGGGGGATAGACTCACCTGCTCATACCAGGCAGCCACAGTGCTTTCCATGTACTGATAGCTGGTAAAAAAGGCGACAATGCCATCAGGGACCACGGCAGACATCTCCAGAAGCAGGTTCCCGTAATTCCGGATTACGGCTGTGGAGAGCCAGCCCCCCCCAGCGAGTAAGAAACTGCTCTCTCCCCTCCTGTCCTGCCTTGGCCCTGATCCCAGGGCTCAGCAACTCTCTCTCCCCCGCCCCAAGAGGCCTGGCCAGCCCCCACCTACCCAGAGAGCCAGGCCCCTGCCCTGCCTCCAGCCTCTCCCAGTCTGGAGGCTTGTTCTTCCTCCACCCATCCAAAGCACAGCCTCAGTGTGGAGAGGCAGAGCTGGGCTCACTCCCAGCCACAGCCAGCCCCCCCCCCCAACCCTCCTGCCCAGGCCTCTCTCCATGGTGACTCACCAATATCTTCTCGGGTCTCAAACTTGGAGCTGATGGCCACCTGATCATTGCCCCGGCCAACAATCTAGAAAGACCAAGAAACAGAAGCATTATGGGACTACAGATAAAGGCCAACTAGTAAGAAGGCTGGGCCTGCCCCTCTGACCAGTGGGCAGGCAGGGCTCACTGTGTCAGGGCTGGGCCTTGAGACCAACCATTTGCTGTGAGCGTGGGCTGAAAGTGGACAGAAGGATGGGGACGCAGCATCTCCCCATTCCGCAGCCACCAGCTCCCCTGAAGAGAACAGACCTGGGCGGGGGCCCTCCCAGACCCCATACTCACCATGGGGCAGAGGCAGACCCGGGCTAAGGTCATGGTGAAGGTTGCCATGGTGACAGGGTGGAAATCCAATATTTTGGGGTAGATATCCAAAGGGGACAGGGTCTAGATGGAGACAGAAGAGGACGGGCTCAGAGGTACACCGGCAAACAAGAAGGTCCAGGGGACCACTAAAGAAGACAGTTAAGAAATATTGGGGGGCAGGGAAGAACCCAGGGGTCATGAAGGCCATGGGACTGGACAGGAACTAGGGATGGGTTTGCAGAATCGATCACAAGTAGGGGGCTGGCACTGGGCTGTGTCTTGATGGTACAAGCCCTGCCCTCAAGGAGACAATACAGATGGGGGCAGCAGCAGCTGCAGTTGGGGGGAGGATTAGAGATGCCGAGGGGCTGGGGCCAAGTCCGGATATTGGCAGAGCTGAGGAAGGGCATTCCAGGCATGGGGCAAGGCCAGCATAAATGGTGCTGGGCTAGAGCCCAGTGCAGGAGGGGTCGGGGGCACTAAGAACAAAAGGTCTGATGCTAGAGGGCACAGGAAGCAAGGGAGGGATGTGGCCAGACCTGCCCTTCAGGAAGATCACTGGCATTTAGGGGGAGCCTGCAATAGTCCTGGACTACAGGGATGGGCAGATGGGCAGAGCAGGGCTATCTCTTCCCAGAGGCCCCAGGGTGGCAGGGCACATTGGGTAATGGGGAGAACTGTCGGTTGGCTAGGTGAACAGTGAACAGAGCACTGGCCCTGGAGTCAGGAGGACCCAAGACACTTAACATTTACTAGTTGTGTGACCTTGGGCAATTCATTTAACCCCAATTTTCCTGCCTTCCCCCTCCAAAAAGCAAAAAAATAAGAGAACTGTCCAGGGGGACAAACTGGGGGGGGACTGGATTTGTGGGATAGAGACATGGGCACAGAGACAGAAAAGGGAGCAGGGAAGAGTCGGGGCCAGGGAGCCTGTGGGGAAAATGAGGACCAGGACACTAACCATGTGACTGAGGGGAGAGGGGCAGGGACAATTTTTGCCTCTTCTATCCCCACGGCCTGCACACTGTGTGCCCCCTTAACAAACGCCTGTTCACCTGACTTGGCTGAGGGGACACGAGGGTTCACAGAGAGGCTCACCGGGAACATTCACGCCCTCACAGGTCTTAGGGGTGTTAAGGGAAGGTCAGGACACTGATCTGGAAGCTGATGGGGGCTCAGGGGACTTGGAGGCTTGTGTCATGGGGACAGCTGAAGGAGGTCAGGAAGAAGCAGGGCAGGCCTGGGGGCTACAGGGACCCTCTGGACCAGGGAGGAGCCTCGGAGGTCCCAGGGAAAGAAAGGAAAAGGAAGGACCAAAGGAGGGACTTGAGGGCAGTGGAAAAACACTGGAGGGTGAGTGAGGACAGAAGGGCAGGGGTCAGACAAGGGGAGCTCAGCTGCTATTGGATCAGAGGAATGAGTGGCCTAGCACAGAATGGAAGGAAGGGCCCAGAGTCAGGAAGAACAGGACTACTGTTGAGAGCTGGCGCTCATGGGGTGCTTCCCAGTTGGCATCTATTATCTCCTTTGATCTTCATGACCAACCAGTGACGTGGGGGCACTTATCAACCCCATCTTACAGAGGAGGAAACTAAGGCCCAGAGAGGTCCAGGAAGAATCCCTGGGGTCCTGATGCTCTCACAGGGATTCGGGGGTGGTGGGAGAATGGGAGGAAGAGCCTGTGGCAGGCAGAGAGGGGCCGGGGGGCTCACCCCTGAGGTGATGATCACAGTCTGAAAACGCTCAAACACTGGTTTGATGGCCAGGGAGGCATCCATGCAGCTGGTGAGGGATTGGGAAGAGAGACATCAGGGGGGCCATCCAGGGGGCTAGGAAAGGGGGCAGGAAAAGGGGGAAGGAAGCCAGGGGCCTCACCTGAAATGCAGGACAGGGTTGGCAATAGTTGGGGTCCTCTCATCAAAGGGCTCGATGATAATGGTGAAACCTGGGCCAGGAAGGGAAGGGTGAGGCCCCAGTGTGCCTGGGACCCCCTCCTACACCCAAATCAAGGTGGACCCAGCTGAGGTGGGGTGGTGAAGGGGGCCTCAGAGGTTACCCCACACCTACCCAACACAAGGCAGAATTCATCCTTCCCTTTCTCCCTCCATCCTTCCCCCCATCCCTCCATCTCTCCCTCCAGGCCCGCTGTCATGGGCCTGCCCTGATTACCCCAGGGTTAATCTCCAGGAATTAGTGGGAACAGATGGGCAATGTGTAGCCATGGCCTGGAGGGGTGGGGGAGGAGGGGATGGACAAGCAGGAGCCTGGGGGAGGGGGATTTGTTGTCTAACCCCCCAATCTCTCCCACCCTCCTGCTGATTCAGAACAGCTGCTAAGCACCTCACCTATGAGTGTGATAGAGGCACACTGGGACCCCCAAAGTGTCGGAGCTGGGAAGGCACTGGGTCAAGCCCAGCCTCATTCTGTAGGAGGGAACTGAGGCCCCTGAGAAGGGAAGAGGGGAAGGCAGGAGCCACTCACCTCGGGAGTAGGTGCTGACCAGTGTGGCAAAATTGGAGAGGAGGGTGAGGGGGGAGAAGTCAGCCAGATCTGCGATCTCCAGTGTGTGGAGCAGGGACCTTAGCCGCTCAGCGCAGAACCTGGGGGCGAAGGAAGGAGGTGAGGGCTGGCCACTGGAGGCCACATCAGACTGGTCTCAAGAGAGGCAGGGGGTGTGAAACTGGCCTGAAGGTGGAGGTGAGGGGCAGGCAGAGGGTCAGAGGCCAGTTAGCCCAACTCCCTCACTTCACAGAGGAGGAAACACACTCAGAGAAAGGAAATGACCGACCAGAGGGTCTGGAAACCTCTGTGGAGACCCAAGGGACTGGGTGGGGAGGGAGGGGGAGAGTGCAGGGGCCAAGTCTGGAGCCACGACCCACAGGGCTCACCGCAAAGGCTTGCGCTGGATGCAGACGCGATGGGCCAGGCCCCCCAGGAAGGCTGGCGGGCTCTCCTGGACCACATGCTGTGTCCGGAGGCGCCACTTCACATATTCTAGCAAGCGCCTAAGGAAGCCCAGGAAATGCTCTGCTGTCCGGGTTGGAGCCGGGCACCGCCTCTACGGGGGGGGGGAGGGAGATGTGAGACAATGTGCCCCCTCACTGAGGGCCGGCCGCAGACCCTGGCCAGGTCAGCTCCTGCACAGTGGGGGAGCCAAGCCCCCTTTACATGGGGGCCCAGAGTCCACTTGGGGATTCCTGGCTAGACCAGGCGTGGATTCTTTACTGCACATCAGCTGACCTACAAACAATCTGGGGGGGGGGCAGGGAACAATCTCAGAGCTCAAGGGCATTAGAGACATCTAGGTCAACCACTTTGTTTGGCAGAGAGAGAAACCGAGGCCCAGGGAACATCCCACGATGCTGCAGTGGGGGAAGCTAGGCATCCCTCTGGCCCCCCCACTCCTGCATCTTGGCTGAGTCCAGGATGGGGACAGCGGGGAGTCCCCACCTTGCAACACCTCGTCAGGCAGGACCGGGTTGGCCAGGTGTGCGTCAGTCTCTCGGGCTAAACTGGCCTCTCGAAGCCCCTCCACCAGGCGGCGGTATTCCTCCCGCAGGCGCTTTTCATCTGTTTCCTTGATCCTGGGGGAGAGGGGAACCCACAGGAATTGGGGGGTTGGGGCTGACATCTGGCTCCTACCCTTAGACTCTAAGTTTGGGGTGAGCTTCCTGCTGTCTTGGGGAATTCTCCACAAAGCCCTTCCCCTCTGGGTACCCCAATGTTCTCCTCTTGGCACCTCAATTCCCCCTCTTTGGTAGCTCAGAACCCCCTCAGTAAAACAGAAGGGTGAAGGTCGATGGCTTCTAAGTTACTCCCAGCTCTAGATGACCTCATTTTACAGATGAGGAAACTTGAGGCCCAGAGATTAAGGGACTGGCTTAAGGTTGGTGAGTTAGGAAAGAAAGATCTGAGGTGGGATATGAACCCAGGACCTTTGACTCCAAAGGCTCTTCCCACTGCTCTGACAATCTCTGTTCCATGAATCAAGGGGACCCTCGGATCTTGGCCTCCAGGCCAGGACCGTGTGACATGTGGAGCCTGGCCAGAGCCCAAGGCAGATGAAGGCAAGCCCCAGAGCCTAGGATGGCCCAGGGTCGGTCATAGGGCATCAAGGCAGGGTCACCAAGCTCTCACCGGCCCCTACCCACTTGTGAACCGTGCGCTGCAGTGTCTCTAAGTTGGCCTGACATCGATCTAGGGTCCGGCGGCTCAGGTTCACACTCATGGAGTCGATGCACACATTGTCTGAGAGACAAAGGGGAGAAATGGTGGGCACCGGCCTCGGGGGCTCAGGGTACAAGGGCTGGCTGGCCCCAGCCTCCCACTCACCAATGTTGTGGGCCTCGTCAAAGACCACAACGGCCTTTCGAGCCAGCTCTTTGGAAACAAGGTCAGCGATCTTTGGGTCCAGAAGGTAGTGGTAGCTGTAGACAATAACGTTGGCATGAAGGATCTGGCAGAGGGGAAGCAGGACCATGGGGAAGAGAGCCAGAGGGTGCAGGCCCCCCCCCCCCCCCTCTGACGTTCTCGGTTATAAGGCCCTTCCAGCACTGACTGATGTTCTAAGTTCTAAGGTTTCTCCCACCTGACACTCCCTGTTCTAAGGCCCTTCCCAGTGCTGATGGTCTATGTTCTAAGGTTCCTCCCACCTGACACTCCCTGTTCTAAGGCCCTTCCCAATTCTGCTGTTCTGTGTTCTAAGGTTCCTTCCACCTCTGACATTTTAAGACCCCCTCCAAATGACATTTCACATACTAGGCTCCCTCCTACCTGACATCAAGCCCTTCATAGCTCAACCCTACCCCTCCTACCTCCATCACACACACACAAACATCCTTACCGAGTATCGGGCAAGGAAGTATGGGCACCAGCCTTTCTGTCGTCCAAAGGCCTTCAGGTCGTCCAGGTTGTAGATGCCCCAGGGGATGGGCACTTGGCGGCCTTGGGCATCAAACTCCTGGGAGCAGGGGAAAGGCCTCCATGAGCACAGAGCTGGACTTTCCCCCTGCAAGGGCACTGCCCCCACCCTCTGGCCCCAGGTACCTCATAGAAGCTGCAGTGAGGGGTGTTGGCATCCTGCTGGTGCTGGGCCCGCACATAAGAGGCCGTCAGGCTGTGACACTTCCCATCCACATCCTTCCCAAACCGCAAGGGGGTCACCTGCAAAGGGACCCAGGGAGAGAGCCCCAAGGGCTCAGGGCTCACCCTCACTTCTAGACTTATTCCACCACACCTCTAAGGACTCTGGCCTCCAGATCCACGTTCCTAGAGTCGGACTCTAATTAGAACCTCGTCCTTTGGATGAGGGACCTTCCTGGACTTCTAGTGACCAGGGTAAAAGACAAAAGGAAGAGGAGAAAGGCAGAGGAGGAAGGGCTCTTAGTTCTTAGACTGCAAGAGCTGGAAGGCCCCTTTAGAAAAAAGGAAACCGGAGCTGGGAATGATCTTAGAACATGCAATGGCAGGGCTAGGAGGGCCTTAGAACAGAGAATGCCAGAGCTGGGAGGGCCTTAGAACAGGGAATGTCAGGGCTGGAAGGGGCCTTAGAACACGGAATGTCAGGGCTGGGAGGGGCCTTAGAACATGGAATGTCAGGGCTGGGAGGGACCTTAGAACATGGAATGTCAGGGCTGGGAGGGCCTTAGAACAGGGGATGTCAGGGCTGGAAGGGGCCTTAGAATATGTAATGTCAGAACTGGGAGGGGCTTTAGGACAGGGAATGTCAGGGGCCTTAGAACATGGAATATCAGGGCTGGGAGGGACCTTAGAACAGGGAATGTCAGAGCTGGGAGGGCCTTAGAACAGGGGATGTCAGGGCTGGGAGGACCCTTAGAACAGGGGATGCTCCAGTTGGACAAAATCTTAGAGAAGACAGATCAGACTTAGAGAAGGCCTCAAAAACTGTCTAGGCCTGTTCTCCCAATTTTATAGATGAGGTAACCGAGGCCCAAAGTGCTCCAGTGGAAGTGTGATTGCTACCTCTTGGTCCTGCCTCCCCTTCCCACCCCAGGGCTCAGGATCCCTCACCTCTGGGTGAATACACAGATTCTTCCGGGAGCTCAAAGCCAGGCCCAGGAATGGCACCTTCTCACCCTCCTGCTTCTCAAGGGAGTCCATCAGCTTCCTGAGCTCCTCAATCACCTGGCTCAGGGGAAGAGGAGGGGAGCAGAGGATGGCTGAAGTCCTCCCTTCCCAGCTAGGACTGGGCCCTCTTGTCTCCACTGCCCAGCCCAGCAGCAGAGATGGGCTGTACCAAATCCTCCCCATTCCTGGGGCAAGGGAACCTCCAAGGGTCAGGGAATGGCTTCCTGGCAGCCCCAGACTAAAGTTAACCTACCTTCTCAATCTCAGGCACGGTTCTCGAGCAGTAGATGAGTTTGGTTACTTCCAGGGGGTGAGCCTGCTCATGCATGAGCGATTGGGGAAAGGAGAATGCTGGGGTCAGGATGGGCTGTGCTCCGGCCCCAATCTCCCCCATTCCACCCCCGACTTAGGCTCAAATACTGACCTGCTGGTACGCCACGATCAAAGCCAAGAGGGAGATGGTCTTGCCAGTGCCCGAGGGCATCTCGAGGACCCCGTGACCCTGCATGTGCCCACCCCCCCAAGAAACATCATCAGCTCACAAAAGCTGTGCTTGAATCTGAGCATGATGAAATATCACAAGTTTAAAACCAAAGCCTCAGAATCACAGAAGTTACAGTCAGAAAGGCCCTTAGGAGGGAAGCGGCCTTCATTCAGCAGGCACCCTGCCTAACACTCTGCCCTTCAGAAGCCAGGAGCCAGGCTGACGATCCCACCATGGGGCACAGTGCTGGGCCCGGAGTCAGGAAAGACCCAACTTCAAAACCAGCCTCAGGCTCTCAACTAGCAGGGTGACTCTGGGCCAGCCACTGCCTTCACCTGCCTCAGTTTCCTCACCTGTAAAACGGGGTTCATAGCAGCACCTCCCTTGAAGAGCTGCTGTGTAATCAAATGAGATGATAGTGACTGGCACACAGTAGGCACCACATAAACTGCTTGTACCCCCTTTCCTTCCTATTTTACAGGTGATGAAACTGAGGCAGGCCAAGTGGCTTGCCCACAGTTACGCTGCTGGAAAGGGTCTGAGGCTGGAATGACAGTAGCTGCCCTTGGAGAGCATCTGGCCCAGGGGTCCTTACTTGGCTCTGTGCCTGGGCCACCCGGGCAGGCTGGGGGAGCCTGTGTGTAAATGCACAAAGGCTTCCAGAGGAGATCTGATTCTGCAGGGGCTGGGGGGGAGGGGGAGGAGAGTAAGGAGAGGAGGGAGGATGGAGAGGAGGAGGAGGGGAAGGAGGGGGAGGATGGAGGGGAGCAGAGGAGAGGAAGGGGGAGGAGGGAAAGGAGGAGGGAGGAGGAGCAAGAAGGGGAAGGAGGAGGGGAG
>NW_027185797.1:40432331-40458214 GCF_028583685.1 Petaurus breviceps papuanus
ATGGGAGGGGGGAGGATGGAGGGGAGCAGAGGAGGGGAAGGGGGAGGAGGATGGAGAGGGGCGGGCGGCGCTACCTTGGCGTCCAGGGTCCGCTTGAGCTCCAACATGTAGGAGAACTGCTCGGGGTAGATGTAGTCATAGGGGAAGTGCACCAGGAGCCCGTCCACATTGAGCCTGGGGGGGAGGGGCGTCAGTACCCCGGCCCCCGCCCCTCGCAGGGCTTGGCTCCCAGTCTCCGCAGCCCCCCTCCCTCCGCCTCTGCAGACCGCCTCGGCCGTCCGTACCCCCTCAGGGGACGCTCTCACAGCCGCCTCCCCCGCCCTTCCTCCCCCCACACGCACCTCCGGGGGCTGGCCTTGGCCTTGAAGGCCCTCCGCGCCCTGCCCCTCCCCCCGCCCCTAAAGCAGGGCCACCGACCCCGGGGTCGAAACGGCAAACGGAGCCCGGAGAAGGGCGGGGCCTCTCCCTCTCCTCGCCCCAGAGACCCCGGCTGGGGCCCCCAGGGTGAGCCCGGGCACACAGCAGGCGCTCCATAAAGGCTCACAGGGCCGATCCCTCCCGCGCCCGGCCGCTAGGCACACCCCCCCCCCCCATCTCCAGACGCCCTTCGAGCGCATGAGGACGTTTAGGGCCTAGAGGCGCGGGGCGCCCGCGCTCAGCCGCCTCCTCGGCTCCTGAGGTCTCCCCAGCTGCAGGCTCGGGGCCGCGCCCCGCCCGCACCCCCACCCCAGCTCCCTGCACCAGGTCCCACGCCCGCCCGCTCCTACTTCATGGCGGTGTCTGCGGCCTGCGGCAGCCTCGGCCCCGCCCCTCGTGAATATGCAGAAAAGAGACAAAGCCCGAGACCAGGCGGCTCTCTCTGCTCATTGGCTAAGCTCGCGGAGGACTCCGTGGAGGAGGGGCTCCGAGCGGGGGGAGCGAAGAGCGCGCGTGCGCACGGGGGGAGAGAAGTCAGGGGACTAGATTCTGAATCGCTCCCCCCGGACTGCAGCGCAGACGCGATGGCAAAGCCGAGTGAATCGATCGCCATTGTTTGTTGCAATAGAAGGACGCTGGAATGTCAGAGCTGGGGTGGGAGCAGAGGGAAACCTCAGAACAGAGAATGTCCGAGCCTGGAAAGTGAAGAGCTGGGGAACCTTAGAACAGGGAATGTCAGAAATGTCAAGCCCTAGGGACAAGGCCTGGAGCTGTGAATTCCTGCGTCAGAAGCTCCCAGCCACCTTCCTCAATTAATGCAGCGAAGGCACCGTCTCTGCAATTTGTCGTATGAATCAATCACTCAAAGAAAAAGCATGGATTAGATACTTAGTACGCTCCCAGTGGTAGGGATACAAATGTAAAAAGCAAAGACAGGCCCTGCCCTTGGACACTCACATTCTAGTGCAGAAGCCGACCCCCTGAGAGGAGCATGGCCGCGAAGGACATCCCATCCAGGAACAGTGGCAGAGCTCATTTGATTATGCTTTGTGGTTCCAGAACTGGAGGAAAGGGCAGCGAGGGCCCCTCAGAATGGAAGCTTCTCTGGGCCTCTGAGAAGGGCATGGTCAGAGCTGGGCCTTGAACCCGGGTCTCCCTGGCTTTGAGGCCAGCACAGTGCAGAGAACATTGACTGTGGAGCCAGGACTTGAATTCGAATCACTACCTCCGATTTGTGTGACTTGGGGGAAGCCACTTAATGTCACATCTGCAAAAGGAGAGGACTTCCACTATTTGGTCTCTGGGGTCTCCTCCAGCTCTAGTCAGGGACATTAGATCCGCAGACTTTTCAGGCTCAGAGTAACCTCAGCTCCTAAAAGGCCAGCGCAAGGAAGGCATTTCAGACAGAGAACACGAGGAGCCTGGTGAAGGCTCTCTTCACAACACGACCAGGCAGCTTTGAGCCCCAGCTCTCCCCCACTGGCCAGGGTACCCTCTTCAAGGCTGCTGCTTGTCTCTCCCACTCGTGAGCGTCTCAAAGCAGGGACTGGCGTTTGTAGGCACGTAGGAAGCACGTACTAAGTGCTGCTTGGCTGGATTCTAGAAAAGTCATGTCCAGCTCTGGGCTTCCCTTGCCTGGTCCTGGGAGGGGCCTGCCAGCCTGGCTCCTTTCAGCTCCTTCTTTGCTATATTTCCTTTGGCACCTGAGAAATCCTTCAATACCCACTCCCAGCTCCATTTCCTCAAGGGCATTCCCATTGCTGGGATGGATGGAGGGAGAACTGGGTGGACCAGTGGGGAAAGAGCTGGGGAAGATGGTCAATAAGAACCAGGGCTGAAAGACAGTTTTAATTAGAAAGTATTTTTATTTTTCCTATTTAATTACAAACAGAGACCAGATGAGACTTGAGGCACTTGGTTTGGGGGGAGAAGGTGGAGGTTACTACACCCCCAACCCCCAAGGCTGCTGGTGGGAAGGAGAGCAGAGGACAGCATGGGTCAGAGTTCATTTGAGGCTGGTGCTGTGTGCATTGGGTGAGGGAACCCTATATTCTGGGGGATCATGAAGGGCTGGCTGGGGTTGAGGTTTTTTGTGGGGCTAATTGATCAGTCTCAGCCCTGTCAACCCCTTTCTGGTGCTGGTGCTCTGGACATGTGGCTGGAGGCTGAGAGGGGTAGTAGTAATGGGGACTGGATTCAGCGTGCCCCTTCCCCTCTCAAAGACAGGATCCAAACTCATCCCCCTCCCCCAGGGCCATTAGCAGGAGCAAGGGGGAGAAATTCCCCCTTGTTCCTCATTTTGACATTGGTTCCTCCTGGCACTTGGTCTGGGGTCCTACACCTTGCCACGCTGAGGTTTCACTCTGGGGAACAGCTGAGAAGACAAAGGCCATTGTGATCAGGGATGGGTGGAGGGCTAGTCCCAATAAGCCTTGAGCTCCTTCTCCACCCTAATTCCACCTGCCAGATTGTAATGGAAAATCCCACTCTCTACCCTTGTCTGCAGACTCCAAGGGGCAGCTCCTCCTTTCTTCCCTCCCAGAACCTCCCTTGTCTGCCCCCCCCAGTGTAATGGAGCCCCCCCCCATTCCTCCACCCAACAATGAACCTGCTCGCCCCCTGCTCCCAGTATAATGGAGCTGCTCCTGTCTGCCTGATGCCCCCCCAGTTGGGTGCTTACCCCAAAGTAGTTTCTGGGCACATATCCCTCCTGGCCCCGAAGGGCTGCCCACCACCAGTCAGTCTCCTCGGGACCGTCTCGGCGTAGGACAGTCACAGGTTCTCCCTCACGGAAGGACAGCTCGTCCCCAAATTCAGCGCTGTAGTCCCAGAGTGCATAGACTGCCCCTCCGTGCAAGTGGCCCATGCTCTGCTCGGCCTCTGAGACAGGACCACAGGGTCAGGCCTGGGGGGCACCTCGGCTAACACCTGGTCTTCCCCCCCACTTTGCAGAGGCCCAGAGCCACACAATACTCAGTGCTGGGGCCAAATTGGAGCCCAGCTCTTCTGGCCTCAAATCTAGCATCCTTCTCACTGCCCCAAGGGCAGGCACATAACCTGACTCACTGACGTCAGCACGCACCAAGGACATGGGCTCACACACAGGCCGGATCATCAGCCAAGGGTGTGATGCCCAGGCCCTGTTCCACCATGACTGCCCCTGCCTTTCCCCTGGCCATCTCCCACACCTCACCTGCCAGGTAGGTGGCACAGTCTGCATAGCCCTCCCGGTAAGGGTCGCACTTCTCAATGGCCATGGCCCCATCACTCAGTGTTGTGGCAAAGATGGCGGCTCCATGCTGTACCAGGGCTGTACAGATGGCTGTGTCATTGCAAGAGGCCGCACAGTGTAAGGGTGTCCTGGGGGGGCACAGAGAGGTGACCACGGAGGCACCATTAATAACATGAAGCACTTCCCCCACCACCCCTGAGCCCAACCACTGAGGGCTGGCCACCATCCCAGTGGACTGGGGGCCAATTCACCCCTCAGTGCTCTGTGGCTCCCTAGGAGTGGTGAGGAGGAGTGATGGGCAGATGATTGGGAGCAAAATGAATGGAGTTGGGCTTAGAGATCCCTTGACCAACCCTCCCACCCTGTCTCACCAGCCATGGCTGTCCGGGGAGTTAACATTGGCACCAGTACCAATGAGGAAGTCCACAATGGCATAGTTAGCACCACAGATGGCATTGTGCAGGGCCGTGATGCCCTCCTCATTGGGCTGGCTGGGGTCATTTATCTGGGGGGTAAGGTGGAAGAGACAACAGTCACCCTTGAGGAGAAAACCAGGGGGGCAGAATAGCCACTTCCCCCTCTCTCCAGCCTGCTGCCTCTCACCTCCTTCACTGCCTGCTGCACAACATCCAGCTCCCCAGTGAGCGCCGCGTCCAGCAGTAACACCAGGGGGTTAAGGCGGGCCCGGCGGGCCTTGCGGGGTGAGCCCCCCTTCCGAAGCACTGAGCGCATTTCCTAGGGTGGGAGAGGAAGGCTGCATCAGGAAGACTGGCTGCCCCCTCCTCTCCACGCTGTGGGACAAATCCCCTCCTTCACCCCCTTCAGGTGCCAAAGAGAACAAGGGACAGGTACGGGTAATTACACAGAACATCAACAAGAGGAAAAAAGTAGGAAAGACCAGGGAGAAGGCCTCCTGAGGGGTTGGGAGAAAGAGTATAGAGGCCTGGATTTGAACCCTAGCTCTGCCTCTTGACTCACTGTGGGACTTTCCCCTATCTGTAAAACAAGAGGGCCATTTCTAAGGGCCGAGAACCTAAGATCCCAGGAGTCTATAGTCTATAGTTCTAAGATTCTATAGTATCAAAATCTTATGTTTCCAAAAGTCTCCCATGTGTCTGAGGTTCTGGTATGGTCTGATTCCAACATCTGAAGATAATTCTAAGATGATGTAGCTCTAAAAGGTTCTATGATGGTTCTAAAAGTCTGTGTTGGCTTGAAGAATCTATGGTTCAGGATCCTATGGTTCTAGACATTACATTAGTTCTAAGATCCTGTGTTCTAAGTTCTAGATACTATAATAGTTCTGAGTTCACAACTCTAATATTCATTGGTTCTAGATTCTAATGGTCTAGATGCTAAGATTTTTGATGATTCTAAGAATCTCTGATGGCTTTAAGATTTGTATGGTTCTAGATTCTATCAGCTTCCTAAAATTCCATTCTTATTCTAGCAAGCTACTGAATTTGAGGTTCTATGGTTCTAGATTCTGTGATAATTCTAAGATTCACTGACTCTGAGATTCTTCAGTTCTAGACACTACAGAAGTTTTATGGTTTTACAGTTCTTGTATTCTATGCTAACTCTAAGACTCTAAGGTCCTACAATCTGTTATCCTTCTAAAATGCTATTATTGTTCTAAGAATCTATCGGATCTAGGAGTTAATGTTTCTAGATTCTGTGATGAGTCTAAAGTCTTTGATAGCTCTACAATTCTGTGGTTTTAGATTTTGTGTTAGTTCTAAGATTCTGTGATTATTTTAAGAACATGTTAGCTTTCAGAATCTAAAGGTCAAGATTCTGTGGTTCTAGACAATGGTAATGTTAAGGTTCTAGAGTAGTTCTAAGAGTCCACAATGGCTATATGATTCATTGATTCAATATTCTGTTGTTTTGGTAGCACTAAGATTCAATGATGATTCTAAGCATTCTGAAAGCTCTAAGAGTCTCTGGTTCTAGATACTAGCATTCTATTAAAATTCGATTATGGTTCTAAGAATCAGCTAGATTTAGAATTCTCTGGTTCTAGATCCCACAGGAGTTCTAAAATCCTATCATGACTCCAAGAGTGTTTTGTGATTCTAAGAGTCTTTACTTCTCGATGCTATGATAGGCCTATGGTTTTATGCGGGCTCCAAGATTCTGTGGTGGTTGTAAGACATGGTTCAGTTAGGAGAGGACTGACCTGGGGGAAAGAGGGCAGAAGTGGGGCAGATAGCCCCCATTACTCACTGTACTCTGGGGTGGTGGTGGGTCAGGCAGGCTGGGGGCCAGGGTAGGAGCTGGGGGGGCTGGGGCAGGGGGCCCTGCCCTTGCATCAGAGCCCTCCGTAATGGGGGGCAGCTCAGGTTCGGGCCCACCAGAACCACCGCCACCATCACGGGGAGGACCACCACCGCTGCCCCCGTGCCGATGGAACAGGCGGTTGATGATTTGCTGGTACTGCTTCTTGTGTGTGGGGGGCAAGGCTGGGCCAGGGCTCTGTTCCATTGAGCCTCGACGCTTCAGGGGCCGTGGTATCTCTGCCAGCACCCGGGCCACCTCTTCTAGCTCAGGCACTGTCTGGGCTTCCGGGGGTAGTGCCGGTTGTAGCCGTGTGGGGCTCAGGGGCCGAGGCACAGCCCCTTCCTCAGTCTCCACCACCTCCAGCGTTGGGGCCAGCAACCCCTCCAGCTCTGGCTCTGGCTCTGGCTCTTCAGGGGGCTTTGAGGGACCTAGGAAAAGGGCAGATGCTGCCAAGCGGGACACAGGGACTCCCTCCTCAAAATCCCCCATTCCCTGGTTCATTCCCAGTTTACTTTCTAAAACTACTATCCCACAAGTTCCTTCTATCCTTCCTCCCCTGTCCTCTGTCCTAATGTTGAGAACAACGTGCCCTGAAGTCTTGGAGTCTGTGCCCTAACCAGAGACCCCCCCAATGCCCATCCCCACCTCCTCTTTGTCTGGGAAGCGCTCTTGAATTTGAAGCTTGAGAAATGGGGACTATGGAGAAGCTTCCCGATGAGATGAGGGTGGTACAAAGACGAGGAAATGAGGTACAATTTCATTTCCCCATGAAAGAGAGGGCAGGAGGTGACTCTTTGGCTCAGACACTTAATAGAGATGATGACCCCCTCTGCCCAAAACTTTAACCTGGAGTAGGAGGCTGGCTCAATGTCTTTCCCTCCCCACCCTCTGGGGACCCCCATTTTGTCCTCACCTTCACCTGCTGGAGGCCGGGCAGCTGGTACAAGCTGAGTGGCTGGAGGCTGGGCTGGGCTCTGAGGGGCTGGGCTTGGGGCTGGAACCTGGGGGGTCAACTTGGGTAGGGGAGCCCGTGTGATAATGGGTGAGCCTGGAGGCCCTGCCTTGGCTGCCCCATACTCCCAGAAGGCATTTTGCAGCTTGAATATCATGGAGAGGGGGATAGGGCGCTGGCGGGGGGCCCCCCGGGACTGGGGGCTGGTTGGTGGCATGGCGATGCGGCTGGCTGGCTGCCAGCTCCGAGGAAGGGTGCCAGGGACCCCTGGGCCCAAGGAACGACGATATCCCCCAACCTCTGTGCGCCGGTCACTAGCCAATGGAGAGACTTTGTAATTCCGGGGCAGAGTGGAGCTGCTGAGGCCGTCCTGAAGGGGTGGGGAGGGGTGCAGAGACAAGGCAATGATTTTCTACTGCTCACTCACAATTCTCTTATCTGAGATAAGATTCCTAAGTTTCCTCATTTGTACAATGATGAGGGTTAAGCATCAAGATCCCTAAGGACCTTCCCAGCTCCAATGTGCTTGGGTCCTAGGCTCTTTATGCATAGAGAGCCTTGGCCTAGAAACCTGGCCACCCAGACTCAGCCCCTTACCTTGCCTGGGCCACCCAAGCCATCTAAACTGCTCTCCCGCCAGGGTAACAGCTGCAAGGATGGGGAGGATGGACGAAGGCCCCCGAAAACATCCAGACCTGGTGGCAGGGGGAGAAATGATTAGGGCCTGAACAGAGGAAGGGGGCCTTCACCACCACAGGCCCTTCCCCAGGCTAGCTCACGTTCATAGCTGGAGGGCTGGGAGGATGACTTCTTCTCATAGGCCACATCCAAGTCTGACTCATTCCAGCTCTTAGGCGGACGCCGGCGGAGTGTCAGGTCATCTGCAGGGGCAGGGAGAGTTCATCCATATCCCACGGGGGCATCCCTTCTTCTGCAGGAATCCCCCCAACCCCAGCCTCCCAATTCTCTAGGGCTATAACCACCGCAAGGCACCCACACCCACTTCTATAAACCCTTCCCAATTGTATATACCTCCATCTGCCTCCTCCAGTCTCTCACCTTGTGCCCGAAGGGGTGCAAAGGCACTGCCCCCAGCACCTGGGGGTGGGCTCCCAAAGAGAGGGGAGCCCTCATAAGTGGCAGGAAGGCTCAAACGGGGCGAAGGTCCTCGGTGTTCAGGGAAGAAAGCCTGAGGGCCATCACCCCGGGGAGAGCCAGCCCGCCCACCCACTATAAAGTCATATTGTGGGGGGGGGCCTGTGGGGCGGAGAGGGCCAGAACCAGGCCTAGGGGATGGGGCCCGGCCCAGTGAGCCAACCACAGCCTCATAGGTCATAGTTTTGGGCCTTGGGGAGGGGGCCCGTTCCAGCGGTGAGTATGACTCTGAGGACAGGTAGAGAGGGGTTCGAGGGGAGGATGGGCGCCCTTTGGGTGACAAGGGACTGTAAGGGAGCAAGGCAGGGGAGTTCTCAGAGCGGATATAGGTGGCATCCCCGCTGTCTGCCACCTTCCGGGGTGAAGAGGTACGGCTAAAATGGTCAGGAGTGGGACTGGAGCTGTATCTGGTCAACTGGAGGGAAGGAAGGAGGAAAGAGGCCCAGTCAGTGGCAGGGAGTATGGGGGGCTCAAGGGGAAGGGACCCAGAGGGAAAGGACACAGGGGCTCAGGACCCAGGGCCCCAGGGGGAAGGGACATTGGGTCAGAGGGAGAAGGGCCCCAGGGGCTTGGGAGGAGGGAGACTCAAGGAAAGAAAACCATGGCACTAAGGGAAGGATATATTCTACAATATATCATTAAATGAATGTTTAGGGGAGATCCAGAGAGGAAGTAATGATCTAAACTCCTGCCTGGCTTCGTCATCAAGCACAGGTCATGCCAGATGAGGCTTTTTTTTAAACACAGGATTACCAGACTACTGGATTGGGAGGTGGGGAGAGGGATACTATAAATATAAATGGACCAAACATCTGCCAGTCTCTCATGCCATTCTTATGAAGCAGATAGACACAAGAAGGGCTAGAATCACAGCAAGTGAGGGCAGGGGCGGGGGCCAGCTCACTGGCTAGCCTCTAAAAGGAGTCATGTCCAACAACTCAGAAGGACGGAGGTTTCCAGTGGTGTGCCCCCATCTTATTTCACATACCAATGACTTGAAGAAAGGTGAAGATGGCATGTTTGCCAAATTTATAGATGACAAAAAGTTGGGAGTCCTAGCTAGTATGTTGGGTGACAAGATACAAAAACCTCTTGTCCAGCAATGGGCCCAAACTAATGAGGATCTGGATAAATGTAAACTTGACACTGGGTAAAGAAAAATTCTGACAAGTAGAAGCCAGGGGAGACGTGGGGAGCAAGCAGCTTGAAACAGAACAAAAGGAGAGATGGATAAACAGGTAGAGAGAGAGAGTGAGCATTTATTAAATGCTTCCTAGGGCCAGGTTTGGTCTTTGACTGCTCTTCAAGCTTAATAGAGGTCAACCATGCCTTTTGATAGCCCCCAAAGCTAACATGACCATAGACCACAGCAAGAGAGATATATAATCTCTAAGTCTGGTGAACTGATATTGCTGAACTCTGTCCTGACTGGTGGCACAGTGAATAGAGTGCTAGACTTGGAGTTCAGGAAGACCTGAGTTCAAATCCAGCTTTAGACACCTCCTAGCTGTGTGACCCTGGGCAAGGTGGTTTGCCTCAGTTTCCTGGTCTGTAAGATGAAGTGGAGTCGGAAATTATAAACTACTCCAATATCTTTACCAAGAAAAGCCCAAATGGGTTCATGAAGAGTTGGACTCAGCAACAAAGTCCCCACTGGCCTCCATCTGGAGTACTATGTTCAATTTAGGCTGTTGAATTTTAGTAAGAATGGTGAAAAACTGGAGGGCCCCATGGAGGGTAACCAGAATACTGGTATAGAGAAGAGAAGACTGGGGTGGGTTGGGGGACAGAAGAGCCAAACTAAGAGTAATACTGAGAGCTGGCCCCAAGAACAATGAGCTGCCAAGGAGGGAGTGAGCTCCCTGTCCTTGGAGGTCTTAAGGCTGAGGCTAGAGGATGTGCAGAGCAGGGTTTGGTTGGGTTTGGCTCCTCAGGTTCCTCCCTGAAAGGAGGCTGAAGGAGGGTCTAAGGGAGGGGGGGGGGGGGGGGGGCTCTCCTTGGTCGGAGCACCGGCCTGTGGTGGAGGGGTGGAGGGGGCCGGCGAGTCCGACCAAAGAGACTCAAGCTGCTTGGTCAGCTCGTCCACCTTGGCCGCCGCAGTGTCCAACTCCATCTGCTTCAGGTCAATGTGCTTCATGGCCAAGGCTGCGGAAAGGGAGGGCAGGAGTGAGGCTCCAGGGAGCCCCGCCCCTGCCCGGAGCAGCCCTGCCCCAAGAGGGCCCCTTCCTCACATTGGAAGTTCAAGTCCAGAAGTTCTCGGGCTGCACTCTCAAAGGCCTCGCTGTCCATGGTGCCCAGGCTGGGTGGCGCGCCTGCGGGAAGAAGAAAGGACGCTAAACTAGGGGGAGGGTCTCTGAGTGCTTGGAAGCAGGATCTCCAAGCGCACAGGGGCGAGGTCTCACAGCACCTCGGGAGCCAAGATAATGATAGGGGACGTCCAAGTACATCCTCCCCAGCACCGCCCCTCGAAGTTGGCGTTGTAGTTATTATTAGCACATTTAATCGCGGACGAAGTCCAGTCTCAGACACGGGGAGTCACTTGCTAACCGTCCCACAGCTATGTTTCTTAAGGCCACAGATCTAGAGTGGGGAGGGGCCTCGTAGGCCACCTAGCCCAGCCTCTCGTCTAGCAGAAGGACACGAAGCTCAGGGAGGGTGAGGCGCCCGAGGCCACAAGGCCGGCGTCAGAGGCAGGATTTGAATCTGGGTCTTTCCTGACTGCAGGTCTAGCGCTCTTCCCACCACACCCCAAATCTTTAGGCGTTGAGTTGGAGGTGGAAGGGGGCGAGGAGGCTAGTTCCCTAAGAACTGAGCTCTGACAGCTCTGACCTCAAGGAAGGGGCCTCTGGAAAGCTTGAGACCCGGGTCTGGGGGCCCAGCCTCAAATTCTCAGCAGCAAGTGCTAGGAAGGAGGAGCCTGGCGTGGCTCTCGAGAGTTATGGGGTAAGGCTCTGGAGGGCCTTCAATGTAGGATTTAGAATTACTGAGATTAAGAGCGCAGGCTGGCAGCAAGGAGGGAAGGTGTCCCGGAGAATGCTGGGCGGGAGCAAGGACTCCTGGGCTGGAAATTAGATGGCTAGGAGACTGGAACCGGTTGGGCCAACACAGCCCCTCCGGCCGCCCGGCCCCGCCCTCCCTCCGGGGTGGGAGAAGGGCTGGGACGGGAGGTGTTTTCCTTCAGCCCCCACACACAGGTACCCGGACTGGGGCGGAGGGGCCCCACCCCGAAGGCAGGAGGGCGGGGCGGGGCTCATGCGGTCAACTTGTCCAGATCCTCCCAGCAGACAGGAGGGAGCG
Organism: Petaurus breviceps papuanus; assembly: GCF_028583685.1. Classification (NCBI taxonomy): domain Eukaryota; kingdom Metazoa; phylum Chordata; class Mammalia; order Diprotodontia; family Petauridae; genus Petaurus; species Petaurus breviceps. The sequence goes on from NW_027185797.1 coordinate 40,443,668, forward strand.
TGAGAAAAGACGCTGTGAGGTGTGGGGAAAAGAGCCATCTTCCCCAGACCGTGTGTGACCGTGGGGAAGTCGTCTCTTCTTTCTGTGAGCCCGGACTTTCCTCTTTAGCTAAATGGGACAGGGGGGTTCTCTGACCTCTTCTAGTCTGGCATTCTACCATCTAGGTTCGAAGAGCCGGAGCTCTTCCAGATTTGATTCTAAGTTTCATAGTTTCCAATTCCAAGCTTCTAGGATTTTCATTTCAGCCCCGAGACTGTTTGGGGCAGACCGTAAAGGTAGGAGGGAGAAGAGAACCCCGGAACCCTGACATCTGGCCCCAGCTGCTACAGGATACCCAGAAGTTGCCAGCTCCCGCTTCACCCCTCTTTCTGTCAGGCTTTGGGGGCTAGGGAAGGGGAGAATAGCCCTCTACTCCTACTCACTCCGGGTGCCGGCGAATGGAGGAGGGAGGCACTGTGGGCTTGGAGGGGAATGGGATATAGCCAGCCTCCCACCCGCCCAGCCAGTGAGCTCAAGCCTCTGGTATGTATCAGGCCAGTCACGGCAGGTCCTCTTCCTCCCCCAGGGAAGAGCAGGTGAGGCGGGGGAGGCACCCAGCCAGGTCCTGTCCTCCCAAGATTGCACCCTAACACGTTCCCTGCCAGATCAGACCCAACTCACTCCCTAAAGTTCCCCCAGAGTTCCAGGATTAGTCTCCTTGCTCCATGAGGAGGGGGATAGGGGAAGGTGCTCCCAGGCTAACTCCCTTTCCCTTAGGAGGGAGGGGATCCATTTTGTACTGCCCTTGGTCATCCAGACAAACATTCTTCTTTCCCCTCCCTTCCCTCCAAAGCCTTGGGCCAGGGGACAGGAAACCTCCATTTTAGCCCTGGCTCTACCCTAAACTTATTGTATGACCTTGAGAAAGACCCTTTCCCTCTATAAGTCTGAGTTCCTCTCTTTGTGAAAAGAGGTCTGACCTGGTGATTTTGAAGGTTCTTCTAGTACTAACAGGTCCCTCTTAGCTCTAAGATTTTATGTGTTACCATTCTGTGATTCAACCCTCCTTCCAGCTGGAACATGTTGTAACATCTTATGTTCTGATCTTCCTTTCAGTTAGGACATGTTCTCTCCTCCTGTGTTGAGACTCCCAGCTGGGACATATTCTAATATCTTGTATTCTAAACTCCCTTCCAGCTGGGGCATGTTCCCATATCTTGTGTTGTAAACTTCCTTCTAGCTGGGGCATGTTCTAACATCCAGTGTACTAAACTCCCAGTTGGGACATGTTCTAACATCCTGTGTTCTAAGCTTCCTTCCAGCTGGGGCATGTTCTGACATCCTGTGTTCTAAGCTTCTTTCCAGTTGGGACATATTCTAAGTTCCCTTCCAGCTGGGGCATGTTCCCATATCTTGTGTTGTAAACTTCCTTCTAGCTGGGGCATGTTCTAACATCCAGTATACTAAACTCCCAGTTGGGACATGTTCTAACATCCTGTGTTCTAAGCTTCCTTCCAGCTGGGGCATGTTCTGACATCCTGTGTTCCAAGCTTCCTTCCAGCTGGGACATGTTTTAACATCCTGTGTTCCAAGTTCCCTGCCAGCTGGGGCATATTCTAACATCCAATATACTAAACTCCCAGTTGAGGTATGTTCTAACTCCCTGACATAGCTGTTCAACATCTATGTTCTAACATCCTATGTTCTAAGCTTCCTTCCAGCTGGGACATGGTCTAAGTTCTAAGCTTCGTTCCACTTGGAACATGGTCTAACATCTATGTTCTAAGCTTCCTTCCAGCTGGGACATGTTATAAGTTCAAAGATCCCTTCTGGCTTGGACACAGTCTACCTACCATTCTGTGACTTAAACTTCCTGATGGGACATGTACTAATTCCTTTCCAGCGGGGATATGTTCTAACATATGATGTTCTAAGCCCCCTTCTAGCTAGGACATGTACTAATATTTCAGTGTTCTAAACTCCCAGTTGGGACATGTTCTAATAACATACAATGTATTAAGCTCCCTTCCAGATGAGAATGTTCTAATATCCTAGGTTCTAAGCTGCCTGCTAGTTTATTTGTACTCTAATAACCCTTCAATTCTAACATTCCATTTTTGGTGGTTCCTTCCAGCTCTGATATTTTGACTTTTTTTTTTTTAATTTTCTCTGGACTGGTCCTTTCCCTAGACCTCAGTTCTTTTACCCCCCCCCCCCCCCGAGGGAAAGGCTGAGAAGAGAGGGGGGTGACTAGAGCCAAGTTGCTCAATGGCTCACAGGGTGGAAGGAGAAAGCCCCATGACCCAATGGGGAGCCAGATGGACTAAATTCAAATCAAACTGCTTTGATCTCATGAGGTTGGGAGGGGGCCAGAGAAAGAGGAAACAGAGTCTAGAAGAAATGACCCTACTCTTGAAGGACCCCCAGTTTGAGAAATAAAGTCTCGTCTCCCTTCTCTCCCCCCCTCCCATCTCCAGATCTGAGCTCACAACTACCCAGGCTGGGAGGTGGGGAGGAAAGAGAGCCCAGAAAGGGCAGTAAGTCACTGGGGTCATAGTTTTCTCTTCAAGGGTCACAGTTTTCTCCCATCCCAACCAAGAGGACTAAAGCCCCCCACTTGGCTTAGGTGACCTCTAAACCCCACAATTCAGAAAAATCTCAGTTCAAAGGAAGAGTAGCCCTGAATGGCTCCTTCGTAGGGTCACTATGGGGTCCACCACTGGTCCCCACTGGACTGCCACAAGCAGCAGAGTGGGGAGGCCCCAATCCTACAGAACTCAGCAAGGACAGAGCCTTCCAGAATGCTTCCAGAATTAGATGCTGACCTCTTATCTTTTTCTCTGGTGCTGACCTGGGGAGGAGGGGGCGGAGGGAGGGGGAACGGGGTTGAGAGAGAGACAAATGGCAGGTTCTGAAAGTCTGGGTACTTGAGGGGTGTCTACAGGATCAGCTAAGCCTAGGGGACCCCAGGACCTAGAACAAACTGGCTATACTCCCCAAATAGGCAATATGAACTGTGTGCTGGAAATCAAGAGCCATGGGTCCTTGGGCAAATCCCATCCCCTCTCTGAGCCTCAGTATAACAAGGTTGTACTAGACGATGTCTAAGGCCCCTTCTAGCCCTGTCATTCTGTGCTCTGCCCATCTGTGTCCGGACCTGAAACCCCCTATTTCTGAGTTACTGAGTGAACAATTTTTGTTTTAAGCTCTTTATCCTCTTCTGGGTCTCAGTTTCCTAATCTGTAAAATGAGGCCTAGGACTAAGCGACCTCCAAGCCTCCTTCCTGCCATTAATCTTCTTATCCTTAGCTCTGCCACACTCTGGTTTCTATGATTTTCCCCTCCCCTGCCCTCCCTTCGTCCAGATTTGGGCCAAGAGAATGGGGAAAAGGGCGGATTGGCGGAAAAGTATAAGAGCGTTCTCTGAGGCCGGGGTGATGAAAGCCTAGCAGTCAGGGACACCCTGAGCTCCCTCCCCTCCCTTCCCCCACCGGGGTTCTTCCCCCAAATCCTCCTTCTGGTTAGGCATGGTCATTTCGTGCCCACCAGGGGGCCCTCAGAAAGTTGGGGGAGGACGAGAGAGATGGCTTTCTCAGGAGGGTCTGCCCTCCCCTTCCTGAACCCCCCAGCCACCTCCCTCCCCAGGGCCCCATACAATCTGGGGAGTGATCTCATCCCCCCCCCCCATCTTCACCAGGTGCCCCAGGCTACTTTCACCGCCCCCCTCCCCGCCCACCCCTCACTGGAGATCCCGCGGAGGGGTCCCAGGCGTCCGACCCGGTCGACTCACTGCGCCTTCAACCGGGGCTGCCTTTGAGACTCCCGGGCGGATCCGGGCAGGTCCCGGGGCTTCCTGGCGCCGGGGAACAGGTTTTACAGTACAGTGTGACACAGGTTGGAGGGAGAGGGAGGGAGAGAAGGCGGGCGGAGGAGGGGAGAAGTTTGAGGGGGCGGAGATGGGGGGGGGCCGCCGCGCTGCATCTTGGGACTTGTAGTCCGCTAGGGGGTCCCGTCTCGGCTCCCCCCCCCCCCCATTTCTAAGCTTCGGTCTCGGAGCCCACAGCACTTTCTCCACTTTTCCCTCTGCCCTCCGGAGTGATCGGAGTTAGATTCCCAAGGCCCCGGAAGTCTGGCTTAGGACGGGATCTTTGAATCCATTACCAGCTGGGCCACCCCTCTAGGGGAGGGTCCCCGAAACCCTAAATTGAAGGCGGACAGTCTCCGGCTCTGCTACAGATTTGACATGGGACTTAGGAAGACGCTCCCCATTCACCCCGAGCCACAGCTTCAGTGGCTATAAAAGGAGGACTTTTGGACTAGATCTCCAAGCACGAAAATTTGGGGAGTGGCCCCGAAAGACTCTCATCCCCATGACTACAAAGGCCGGGATCCCCTGCGCGGGCGTCCCTAGTTCGGGGCACCCTGGGGGTTGTAGTCGAGTTCGAGGTGAGCCGGCCCAGGAACCCAGGAATTTTAGAGCTCTGGGAGATGGGAAGGGGAATCGAGGAAGTCGCCCCGTCGGGGCCACCCGCTGGGGCGTGCGGAGAAGGCTGCGGATAGGTCAGCAATATAGGTCCGGAGACGGGAGGCGGCCATCCCCGGGGTCACCCAGAGAGTCAGGGAGATTGGAGGCTGACGCACCGCCTAGGAATGCGGCTCCGTCGCCCGACCCGTCGATGTGTCCACCTCTCGAGGTCGAGAAGAGGAAACCCCGTGGGCGAGAGAAGGTGGGGGAGAGGGCAAGCTTTCTTCCCTCCCATGGCCCATCCCACCACTCCCCAAACCTGAGATCTTGACTCTGGGTCCGGGCCCCGCCCCTTCGGCTCCGCTCCCCCACTTCCAACGGGACAGTTCTCTTGGTTCTCCCGCCCCGCCTTTCTTGGGTCCCTCCGTTCACCCCAAATTCCAAGCCCCTTCTAGTAGGCTTCCCTCCGTCCGGCCGCCCCGCTCCCGCCCCGCAGCCTCTCTCGCCCACCCCAGAATCTACACAGAGCTGTAATGATGCTTTGAGATCCTCGAGCCCAAGCCATGCCTATCCCCCATTTTACAGAGAAGAAAAGGGCCATCACGTTGAGGGTCCCAGGCATTCTATGCTCCAGATTCGAATCCCACCTCGACACTTACCAAGACCCTTGCCCTCTCCGTGGACCTCAGTTTCCTCTCCTGTAAGACGAGGAGTTGGCCGAGACGACCTCTCAGGCTCCGACTCCCAGGTCCCTAAGATGCCCCTTGCCTGCGCCCCCAGCCCGGAGCCCTGGGACTCCTAGCTGTCCCGGGCTGGGACCCCCGACGTCTGGGTTCCTTGTTGGCGGGCTCAGAAACGCGAGGGATTCTGGATTGAGGGAATTCCGAGAAGTCCGGACTAGGCTTCTCCCCAACACCCCGCCCAGCCCAGACCCCGAAGCCGGGAGCCCCAGCCGCACTCCGACCCCGACTCCGCCCCCTCGACTGCCCCTTTAAATGCTGGGAGCCTCCAGCCCTAGCACCTTCCAGCCGGCTCGGGCTGAGCCGGGACGGGCCAGGAGCGCCCGAGGCAGAGGGGAAGACGCCGACGCCGCGGAGCCGGGGACGCCGGAAACGGGCCTTTCCTGCTCTCGCGCACCCCTCGCTTCCGGCGCAAATGGGCTAGCCCAGCTCGGTAGCCACGCCCCCGTCCCCACGTGGGCTCGCCGCGCGTTCCGGGACCGGTGCTGAACTTAGCGGAGTTGGGGGAGCTGTGGGGACGGACCATGGCTGAAGGTGAGCGGGGCGGGGCCGACGGGGTAAGGGTGGCGGCCTTTTGGGGGGGGGGGCGAGAGAACCCTGCTCATTCCCCGTCTGCCCCCACCCGCTAGCCGTCCGGAGCCCGCTGTGCCCCGACGACTTCTGCCCGGCCACGCTGCCCGCCGAGCTGCCCTCGAGCCTCGCCCTGGACGCCCTGCGGAAGCCCGGCACTGAGCTGTGGCTGATCCGGACCCCCGCGGACTTCAGCCCGGCCAGGTGAGAGGGGCTGCGGCCCGGCCCCAGCCCTGGGGTGCTGAAGGTCCTAAGCTCCCGCCCTTCCCCGGTTCGGGGCACAGGCGTTTCTCGCGTGTCCGACTCTGCGGAGCTCAGCCTGGGAGCCCCGTCCCCTGAGCCCCCGTCTGCCCCTCTGTGACAGAAGGTCTCTCATTCATTCATTCATTAGGTAAGCATTTATTAGACACCAGCTTCGTGCCCCTTGTCTTTGTAGAACACCAGGCCTGCAGACAGGATCCCCTTCCCTGGTTCAAATCTGGCCTCAGACACTTCCTAGCAGGGTGACCCTGGGCAAGTCACTTCACCCCATTTGCCTCAGTTTCCTCATCTGTGCACGAGCCAGAGTAGGAACTGGCAAAGCCCTCCAGTGTCTCTGCCAAGAAAAGCCCAGATGGAGTCAGGGAGAGCCGGACAGGGCTGAAGTGGCCCCCCACACCACTCAGTGTACCAAGGCACAGTGCTAGGTGCTGAGATGCAGAAAGGCAAGACAGGCCCTGCCTTCTGGGAGCTTACAGTCAGAGGCTTCCGTGCTTCTTAGAAGCCCAGACTCACAGGAGTGGGTGACCCCATTGCTGCCCCTCAGGCAATCTCTCCCCTTCTTCCCTCCACAGCTTCAATGGGTGCAAGGTGCCTCTCATTGGCTTCCAGACCCTGAAGAGCCATCGGAATGAGGCTGGCGTTCGCCAGCGCTACCACGTCCTGAGCAACACCAGCAGAGACAGCCCCGAGACTCTGCTGGCGCCCTTGTCATCGGCGGCCAGCCAGCTGGTCCCAGCCCCAGCTCTGCAGGGCATCTTGAGTGTCATAGAAATGCCCCGAGGCAAGGCATCTGGCCAGGCCCTCCATGCCATCCCCACCAGCCCACCCCCACAGATCCCACCTGGCCTCCGGCCCCGATTCCAGGCCTTCGGGGGTCGGCAGCCCGTGCTGGGGCCCCCGGCTCCGACAGTGAAAGCAAAGCATTCCCGGAAAAGGAAGAAGTCTGAACTGGAGGCTCAGAATCCCAGCGCCCAGGAGGTTCTGAATGGAGTGGGTGGGCAGACCTCTGCTCCAGGGCAAGAGATGCCGCAGCCTATGGAGCAAGTGCCAGTCAAAATAGAGGAAGAGGTGACAGCCCCATCACCTGTGAAGAAGAAGAAGAAGAAGAAGAAGAAGGAGAAGGAGCTGGAAGGAGAGGTGGCTGAGCCAGAGGGCACGGCCATGGAACTGCAACGGGAGGCTGTTCTTTCCCCCACTAAGACCAAGAAGAGCAAGAAGAGAGGAGGGCTGGAGGAGAGGCAATCGGAGGGTGAGGTCCAGACTGACCTTCAAGAGCAGAAAACCCCAACCTCAGCCAGAAAGAGCAGAAGGAGACAGGAGGCAGAAGGAGAGATGCCCGGGCCTGAGCAGAATGTGGGACTGGAGGAAGAGGAGGAGATGGTGGGCCCACCTCCTACCGAGGGCAAGAAAGAAGACCCAGGAGGAGAGATGACCGAGTCCCTTGGGGAGGCCGGGCCTTCACACACCAAGAAGAAGAAGAAAAAGAAGAGGAAGACAGAGGAAGGGGAGGACGTGGAGTCTGTGGCAGGGGTCCCTGAGTCAGTGACCCCCAGCCCTAGCCAAGGGCTGGAGGAGAAGAAGAAAAAGAAGAAGAGGAAGCATTAGGGGGAGATGGGGACAGTGGAGGCCTGAGCAGATGAGCCAGCCCCATCTGAGCCGTCTGCAGTGGCAGCCCTCAGCCTTGGAGAGGTTGGGAGCCTTCGAATCATGCCCTTGCCCCAGCCCTGGCACACACAAAGACGGGCCAGCTGGTGTCCATGCTTTATTGGCACCCATCCTGAGACCCTCGCTGTCCAGCAGAACAGGGCACCTTCAGGAAGGGCTGGTGTAGGACTTCAAAGAGTCTCCGGGCCTGGAAAAGAAACAGTTGGGCCTCCGGCATTAAAAGGAGATCTTAGACCGTCCAGGGTACAGCTGTTTGTCTTCATTCCCATCCCCTTCCAGGCTCTCCCAGGTTGTCGGTGGGCTAGGGTGGGATGGGGAGTAGGAGTGTGTGGGAGTAGTTCTGCCACTCACCTCCCCCCCTCTGTAAATTGAGGGGACTAAGGTCTAAGAACCTCCCAGGTCATCCCTGCTCTCTCACCTTCTGAGGCCCAAAGCCAGGGCAGAGGGACAGGTCATCCTGAGAGGCGGCTGTGAGCTGCTCCAGAGACTGCAAAGGGAGATGGTGGGGAGGGCACATGGAAAGGGGCAGGTTAGGGGGATCAAGAAGTGAGGCTGTGACAGCCATGCTGAGTGATTGTCCCTCCCCCCTCCCCCCAGTGTGTGGCTGGGAGATTGCGAGAGATGGGGAAGGCAGAGTGCTGGCCTCACCAGGATGGAGGGACAAGGGAGGACCAGAGGCCAGGACTGGGGGAGGCAGGGCAACCTGGGGCAGCCAGCAGGAGCCTCACCCCAAAGGTGGCCAGCAGTGTCTGGCTGTCTGTCTTGTTCACTGACTTCACTGTGGTCAGACACTCTGTGACCTAGGAGGGGAAGAGTTCACTTAACTGGGAGGCCAGTTCCCCACACAGAGCCTAGGTGGCTGTGAGCCAGGGCATGAGGTGAGGGGGGGGGGGGGCGGGAAGAAGAAACCCCTCACCCTGGATACAAAGTCCTGCTCCAGCTTTTCCTTCAGCAGGTCAGCAGGCTTCTGCTCATAGGACTTGTAGGTCTCCAGGTACCGCCCAGCTTCTTCTGGGCTGGGGGAGGGCAGAGGGGAATGAGTGAGGCTGGCCTTTACCTCCCCCCCCCACATACACCCCACTCCCCTTCTGCTGCTCCCCAAAACCTCACCTCCAGGCTAGAATCAGTGTGCAGTCAGCCAGAATGCACATCTTAGCCAGATCCTTCAGGGCCCGCTGAGGGTCCTTCTGTTTGAACCAAGATTAGAGAGAGGGGGTTAGAATTGTAGACCACCAAGTGTAGAAGACTTCGAACAGAGAATGTCAGTGCTGGGAGGGAGCTTAGAACAGGGAATATCAGGACTGGGAGGGCCCTTAGAACAGGGAATGTCAGAGCTGGGAGGGAGCTTAGAACAGGTATGTTAGGGTTTGGAGGGACTTTAGAACAAGGAGAGACAGATCATAAATTTATAAAGAAAAATAAACTATCTTTCAGATATATGGATAAGGGAATAATTCATGACCAAAGGAAAAAGGATCACAGAAGATAAAAATGGACAGTTTTCCCTATATAAAATTTAAAAAGTTTTTGCACAAACAAAACCAAGGCAGCTAAAATTAAAAGGGAAGTAGAGAATGGGGGTGGGGGGCAATCTTTGCAGCAAGTTTCTCCAATAAAGGTCTCATTTAAAGAGATTGAAGGAACTGATTTAAATTTAGAAGAAAAAGCCATTTCCTAATTCACATGTGGTCAAAATATATGAACAGATAGTTCTTTGGGAAGAAATTGAACTGTGGAGAAAAAATGGTCCAAATTGCTAATAAGTAGAGAAATTCAAAGTAAAGCAATTCTGGTTCCACCTCTGACCATTCAGATCACCAGAGTGAATGGGAAAAAAGACAATGCTGCAAGGGCTAGTAAATAAATTGGTGGAGCTGTGAACTGATAAGGTCATTGCCCATCAGGACCTTGCCCCGAAAATGACTGAACTGTGCACACATACCCTTTGTCTAGTGATACTACTTTGGGGTCTGTGCCCTAAAGAGATTGGAATAAGAGGGAAAGGATTTATAGACCTAAATGTAGAGCAGCTCTTGCAGAGGGGACAAAGAACTGGAGACTGAAAGGGTCCCTATCAATTGGAGGAAAGTGATGGATTCAGAGAAACCCAGGAAGATTTGTATGAATGGACATAGAGCTAATTGAACAGAACCGAGAGAACACAATAACAGAACCTATAACAAAATATTGTAAACACTATTCTACTTTTGAAGACAGGAACCCAGATCAAACATTCAATGGCTAATCACAGCTTCAGAGTACGAATGATAAAATGTGCTGCCTGCCGCCCAACTAGGGAAGTGATTCAATCAGTGTGCAGAATGAAAATTTTTTGGATGTGGCCAATAGGGAATGTTTTTTTCTTGATTATGCATCTTTTTTCTTTTTTTGATGGGGGAGGCCCAAATGGGAGAAAATAGACTTGTTAATAGAAAACAAATGTAAATGTATACATATATTAACATACACACCACACATACATATGCATACACAAACATGCGAGCATCCCTCTATAAACACATACATGTATGTATACATATATAAACACATATACACACACAAACACTAGCATCCCTCTATAAACACATGCATACACACACACTAGCATCCCTCTATAAACACATGTATGTATGCATACATATAAATACATGCATACACACAAACATGAGCCTTCCTCTATAAACACATACATATATGAACAATGCATGCACACAAACATACAAGCATCCCTCTATAAACACATATATGTATGGATACGCACATAAACACATGTGCATGCACACAAACATACGAGCACCCCTCTATAAGCACATACATGTATATACACATAAACATATGAACATCCCTCTATAAACACATGCATATATGTATACATATATAAACACACACATATATACGTGTGTATCTCTTGTCAGAGCTGGGACATCAGAACATGGAATGTCACATCCAGAAGGGTCCTTAGAACAGGGAATGCCTGCCGTGGGAAGGGCTTAGAGCAGAGGCCGTCAGAGCTGGGAGGGGCCCCATCCTGCTGAAGTCACCCAGTCTGTTTGGCACTGCTGAGGCCCAGGATCATGCAGGGGGCCCTGGGATGAGGGGGTGCTGGCTGGGGCTCCGTTCCCGGCTTCTCACCACGTCTATTTGCAACAGGAGCACCCGAAGTGTGTAGTTCTTCCCCAGGCCTTGCAGACGTTCGTGAATGTAATTGGGGTGCAGATTGTGGTAGCGCAGGCTAGGAGAGAGAAGCAGGGGAAGTCAGTTCAGTAACTTCTGGAAACCTTGCATCACCCCCTCACCTGTCTGAGGTGTGAAGTTGCCTAGTGAAGGGGGAATGTGATGGGATTTGGAGTGAGAAGACTGCACTTCAGAGCCCAGCTGTGTCAAATGTGTGACCTTGGGCATGTTCCTTCCCTTTCTTTGGGCCTGGAGAACAGGACTAGACCCACTCTCTCCCCAGGAGGATGCCTCCAAATTAATTTCAGGTTCCAGGAGCCACAACGGGCATTTTGTGAGCTTGGCTAGGAGGATGATATCTTTGGGTTCATTTACTTCTAAGAAGTTTAGCATTTCCTTTAGTTTTCAAACTCTGGGCTTCACCAGCCTGACTGTCCGAGGGGGGTCCAAGACATAAGAAGAGGCCTTTGACCTAGCCCGGCCCCCTCACATTACTGATGAGAAAAGAGGCTTGGAAAGGCCTGCCCAAGGTCACACATGCTCAGTGAAGGGCAGAAACACAATTCAGCTGAGATTGTTATTTCAGTCCTGTCCTACTCTCCATGAAGGAGAGGTTTTCTTGGCAGAGATACTGCAGTGGTTTGCATTTCCTTCTCCAATTCATTTTGCAGATGAGAAAACTGAGGCAAACAGTGAAAGTACTTGCCCAGGGTCACACAGCTCAGAAGTGTCTGAAGTCAGACTTGAATTAGGTGTTCCTGACTCCAGGCCCAGCATTCTATGCAATATGGTGCCACTTAGCTGCCCTATAACCCGGATCCTAAGTCTCAAAACTCTTCATTCCACACCATGCCAACCCCCATGATACGATGGATGTAACCTAATATTTCAGGGGTAAGTAATTTCTAAGATGTGTCCATCTCCCAGCATGGATTGTAGCCTCTCTAATGATGCAGTAGAAGGTCAGATTCCTGTGGCCAAAAAATGGGTTCCCTTGCAGTCAACCAGGTCATGACCCACTCCAAAGCTAACTAGCTTGATCCTGGCATGATGTTCACACAGTTCATCTCTGGGCCTGTACTACAGGCCTTTCCAGCTGGGTAAGAGCTGTCAGAGCTCCCTGGCCTCTGCTGACCCAGCCTTTGGAATCCCAAGGTCACTGCCTTACTTCAAATGAGGCATGCAGGAGGTCACCTACAAAGGATGGGCTGGGACCCAGGAGAGCCCCAGACTTTTAGGTGTGTGTGTGTGGGGGGGGGTGACGGGGTAGGGAAGTCTTCAGGAAGAACTTGGCACCTTCCTTGAAGGAAGAGGCCATCAACAGGTGGAGAGATTAATCTACCAGCAATTGTTACACCCCCACTAGAGTCAGGCACAAAGAAATGGAAAACAATGCCTGCTGTCTAGGAGAGATGAGGGTGCCTCCCTAGCTTCTGCACCCCCCCCTGCTTCCTAGCTCCCTGGGATCCCCATGCCCCAGCTAGCAGGGCTCTGACTTTCCATTCACCCCCCAATCCCAAATCCCATATCTCCAGGTGATTTTTTTTTTTTTCAGAACTAGAGTTCATCTGGGAGGTCCTCTGAGAGGAGAGAAGGGTCAAAGGTCAGCAGCAGGAGATGCTCACCTGAGGAAGAGAGCACAGGTGCTCTGACCCATAACATAGTCAGGGACAATTTCTCCAAATTCCCAAGGCACGTTCCTTATGAATTTCAGGACAGGATTCCCCCTCTGGGAAGAAGCAGAAGGGTGAGAAGAGAGCTTTGGTTTCCCTCTATTCCCTCCACATTATGGGATTACCCCACCTCACCTGACGGGGGCTCACAGTGATGCTGCTACTCTTCGTCTGAGGCTTTGGCTCCTGAGGGCCCTGGCTGGCAATCTCTCCTCCAGGCTGCCCCAGGCTGGGAGCAGCTTCAGGCCCAGCCCCTGGCTGGGTGGCTTCGGGCTGGGCCCCTGGGGGAGCAGCTTCTGCCCAGATTCCTCTAGGACACGGCCTGCTTGTTGTATAGTCAGCATAGGCTGGAGCTGCCTCATGGGCAGAGGTGACAGGTGGAGGAAGGCTCCGGCTAGATTTGAATAAGGATTTTACCTGAGGATGAGGGAAAGAGGAGGGCATAAAGACTTCTATTTCTTCCTCTGAGATCCATCTGAGAGCACTGACTGACCGAGCTGAAATGAGACCAACCTCCTTTGACAGAGGAGGAAACTGAAGCCAGATCCAACTGACTAAGCATCGGTTATGTACAAAGAACCACAATGCCACCAGAGTGTAAGCTCACTGAGGCCAAGCTGACTTTACATCCCTGGCACTTACCACTGTCAGGGCTTAATACATGACTGTTGACTGGTTGACTGACTGTAAACCCCAGAGCTGATGGTGTCAGAGGAAGAGGAAAGGCCCATCCCAGAGTCCATCTTCTGTCCCCATATGCGTGCCGCCCCCCAGCCTCCCTGACAAGTGGTCAGCTAGCCTCTGTTTGAACACTGCCTGTGACGGGGAGCTCATCTCCCAAGGCAGCCCTTTGGAAAGGAGCCCCAGTTCTCTCCTCTGGGTCCAAGCAGAATGTCACAGCCCTTTGGTGCAGAGATCTCGGGATTTCCTGCTTCTCTTCTGCATCACAAACATCCCTCATCTGACACAGAGAGAAACTAAGGCCCAGAGAGGGGAAGGGCCTGGCCCAGGGCCCACAAGGAGTAGGGGCAGAGCCCCCGCCTCTGTGGCTGCTTCCCCAGTGTCCCAGAGACCTCAGCCAGGAAGGGCCCAGGGCCCAGGCTTGCTTCTCCTCCCCCACCCTCCCCAGCTACCTCCACAGGTGGGGCCTCCTCCAGGGGAATGGCGAACTTCTTCCTCTTGGGGGGCTGGGTGGCCTCTTCAGCTGCCTTCTCACTGGCCATCTCTGATGTCAGGCCTAGAGCAGACAGAGGATGGCAGCTAGCATTCCAAGCCTTCCCTGATAACATCCCCCGCACCATGATGCCCTGGCACCTCCTAGCATTCAGATGTTCCCCACATGTCCTAGAGCTTCAGGAATCCAGCACCCCAATGTTACAGGCACCCAACAATGTCCTTGGTGCCCCAGTGCCCCACACTCCCAGCACCCCAATGTACCTGGTGCCTGTGATAGTAATGGCAATTAAAGATTCCCCTGTATTGGCTTGGTTTTCAAACTGATTGTGTTAAAACCCAGAGCTTGTCAATCCCACCTGTGGGATGGACTTGTTGATGTGAAAAGAGAGTCCTGAACAGGGAGGAGCTGGTGACATAGATTTGGAGAGACAAGAGAGAGGCAGAAGAACTTTTTGGAAGCAGCACCCACGTGGAGGCAGAGAAAGAGACTGAGAAGGATTGCTGGGGGCCACTTTGAATCGCCCTGGACTTTTGAGACCTGCCCCTGGAGCTGCCAAGGACTGAGGAAACATGGCTGTTTTGCTGGTACTTTGTCTGTCTATTTGATGTTGTTTTGCCAGATTTGTCCACTGGTGAAAGACAGTCCTTTTCTTGAAGAAGTCCTGGAACCTGGCTGTTGGCTAAGAGCTCCTGAGACTGTCCTGCAGACAGAGAGTGAATACTGTCCACTCTGTCTGCAAGACAGTCTCCAGACCCCTGCAACAACAGCACTGTCCTTTACCACTGGACAGTATTCACTCTGTCTGCAGGACAGTCTCCAGACCCCTGCAACAACAGCACTGTC
>NW_027185797.1:40458224-40503781 GCF_028583685.1 Petaurus breviceps papuanus
TGTCTGCAGGACAGTCTCCAGACCCCTGCAACAACAGCACTGTCCTTCACCAGTGGACAGTATTCACTCTCTGTCTGCAGGACAGTCTCAGGGCTTCTTAACCAACAGCCAGGTTCCAGGACTTCTTCAAGAAAAGGACTGTCTTTCACCAGTGGACAAATCTGGCAAAACAACATCAAAACAGACAGACAAAGTACCAGCAAAACAGCCATGTCTCCTCAGTCCTTGGCAGCTCCAGGGGCAGGTCTCAAAAGTCCAGGGCGATTCAAAGTGGCCCCCAGCAATTCTCTTAGTCTCTCTCTCTGCCTCCACGTGGGTGCTGCTTCCAAAAAGTTCTTCTGCCTCTCTCTTGTCTCTCCAAATCTATGTCACCGGCTCCTCCCAGTTCAAGACTTTCTTTTCACATCAACAAGTCCATCCCACAGGTGGGATTAACAAGCTCTGGGTTTTAACACAATCAGTTTGAAAACCAAGCCAATACAGGGGAATCTTTAATTGCCATTACTATCACAGTGCCCCACAGTGCCCCACACTCCCAGCACCCTGATGTCCCTGGTGCCCCACAGTGCCCTACACTCCCAGCACCCCAGTGGCCCTGGTGCCCCACAGCACCACACACTCCCAGTACACAATATCCTTACCAGTGCTCCAGTCAGTCAGCCAGTAAACATGTATTAAGCACCTACTATATGTCAGACCCTGTGCTCAGCCCTTGGGATACAAAGAAAGGCAATAGGCCCTGCCCTGAGGCGCTCCCAATCTAAGGGGGGAGAGGACATGAAATAACTGCCAACAAGCCCGAGAGGGATGAATAGGAAATAATGTCCAGAGGGAGTCACTAGGGTTCAGAGGGCTCAGGAAAGGCTTCCTGGAGGAGGAGCAGAACAAGGAGAGCTCAACGCCATGAAAGCCGAGAAGGAAAAGTGTCGGAGGCTGCAGAAGGTCATTCTGTTTGGCAGTTAGGAGATCACTGGTGACTTTGGAGAGAGCAGTCAATGATGAGACTGGAAGCCAGACTGCAGAGATGGATCAAGGGAGGGGGCTTTGAGAATAGGACATGATTATAGGCAGGAGGGAAGGAGTCAATAGAAGGGAGAGATCAAAGATAAGAAAGTGGGCATGATGGAGGGGGCAATCTGTTGGAAGAGACAGGATGGAACAGGATCACCCCGCGAATAGAGGGATTTGATAGGATAGGAAGGGCCACCTGTCCATGTGAGACAGGGGTGGAGGAGGAGGAGATAGGAGATGAGACCAGGCTGGGGAAGCTAGGTAGTGCATTGGCTAGAGGACTGGCCCTGGATTGACACTTGACACTTACTAGCTGTGTGACCCTGGGCAAGTCACTTAACCCCAACTGCCTTGCCAGAGAGAGAGAGAGAGAGAAGGGAGCTCTCAGCAAGTGTCTTCACTTTTTTCTTGTAAAATACCATCTCAGGAAGGGAGGAGGGGAAGAAAAGAGGAAAGGATAGAATTTAGAACTCAAAACTTTAAAGAATGTTAAAAATGTTTTAACAAATAATTGAGGGAAAATAAAATACATTTTAAAATCTATATGGCAGGGTTTTCAGCTGAGAAGGTTGGGGGAGGGGGAGTCGTGGGAAGTGTGAAGAGGGGGAAAAGGTGTAGAAGACCGGCTGTGGGCAGCGGGACGGGGAGGTGATAAGGGCGGTACAGTGGAATCCCGAGCAGCAGGGAGGGCCCCCGTGCCCGGGATGCGACGTAAATATCAACAACGCCTTCCTTTAGCAGCACGTGCGCAGGAAGGAGGACAGCCCCGCCCTCACGTTCCCGCTGCCCCCAATAAAGCTTTCGGAGCTTCGACCCCTAGCAATCCAAGCCTCCCACCCCCTCCACTGTACTCTCCATTGGCCCCCAGAGCCCCACAAGCCCCGCCCCCTCTTGTCCCCGCCCTCCATTCCGCACGCCCCACCCTTTTCGTGCCCGCTCCTGGTCCCTGTGTTCCACAAGCCCCGCCCCTGACTCCACACGCCCCGCCCGCCCGTTGCTCACCTCCCGCCCAATTCCGTGTGCCGTGTCAGGGCACCCCCGTGATTGATCAGCGGGACAGCCAATCCCTGGCGCACGACGCTCTCCCCATGAGCCGCGTGTACTCCACTGCTACACCCAGACTTTGTTTTCTGATCCTAGCTCGGGCTCTGGGACAGCCTGGATCCTTTCGAATGCGTGTGGTGAGGAAGAAGAGGAGAGTCCGGCTTCGGCTAGAGAGGCCCTCATAGGCCTCTGGCAGCGGTACTTCCGGCTTTTCTGGCCCTCAGAAAAGGACCATCGAGATGTGACACTCTGGCCCAGCGCTCTATGGTCCTGGAGGACTGGGGCATGGGGGTGGGGAGGGAATGTCTGACGTTTCTGGCTTCTTGTGTTTCTCCTGCCTCTGACTCTGCCTTTTACTCCTGAGCAGGAGCTTTGGAGACCTGGATTCTGAGTCCTCCGGCCCATTTCACTTTGGGCGAGTGTCTTCTTATGTCTGGGCCTCAGTTTCCTCCTTTGTAAAATGACCAGGTCGGCCTCCTAAGTCCCTTCTTGCCCCCATCACCCTCCATCTTCATCCTCATTCCCGTGGGCCCCTCTCTCTCTCCTTTTCTTTTCTTCTCCTTCCTCAATTGGGGTAATGCAATTACTTCACATCATTCACTTAAAAAAAAGGTTTTACTTCATTTTTAAGCCAGTGAGTGGATGGGGAGGGGCTGAACGAACCCAGGTATGCCCCCGCCCACTGCCAACCCAGGCTTTTCCCACCATACAGAACCACAGAACTTCAGAGTGGCAGTAACCGTGTAGTCTGGCCCTGTCCCGCCCCTCCACCCAGATCTCCTGTGCTGGTCCCTAGCCTTGGAAACCTGGGGTCAGTGACATCGGTATGGAAAGAACCCCCAAGAACGCCTTCCTTCCTTCTCCCTGGACGTAAATGGAATGGTTTCTCTTCCTGTCGGGGCATACTTGTTTTATTCACTTTATTCGCTTGTTTTATTCAAATCACTGGACAAATGAGTTAATAAATGTAAAAGCCCTAAGCACATAGTAACACATAGAACATAGTAATACATAGCACACAGTAACACCGCACTACATAGTAACACATTGAACATAGTAACATAGCACATAGTAACACATAATGCATAGTAACACAGCACTACATAGTAACATAGCACATAGTAATAGCACTACATGGTAACACATAGCACATAGTAATACCTGCCACAGAGTCACGGCGACATAAGTGTCAGTTGTAAATTTCCAGCCTTGGGTGGAAGGTAGGGAATTAGGAAGCCTGCTGGAGGGATTGTGGTTCCCAGTAATGGGAACAGGAATGAAGAGTCTTGGATAGAGGGCAAAGAAAACTGGCTTTGAAGTCCAGTTGTTAGTTATAGTCCATATGACCTTGACCAAGTCACATCCCCCTTCTGGGGCTCAATTTCCTAAACTGTAAAACAAGGGGATTAGCCTAGATAGATGGTCCTCAATGACTTCTCCCACCCTAAATCCTATGATCCATTTCTCCTAATTCTTCATATTCATCATTCCTTAGGGTATGTATGTAGCTAGATAGACAGATACATGTGTGTGTGTGACACACACCCATATGGGGAGGGGGCACGGTCCAAACCTGTGGTTTCACCAATGTTGGGAACACCTGGTGAGGAAACTAATGTAGCTCTGCAATTATTTGCAACTTACAGATTTAGATAGTTTGCTGAAGGCCCTAGGGTTAAGTGACTAACCCAGAGTCATATAGCCAATAGCTGTCTGTCCCAGGTAGGACTTGAATTCAGGGCTTCCTGACCTGAAGGCTGGCTTCTATTCTGTCTCTCATATATACTCATATAATACAACTACTTCAGACATTCCCCAGCCACTGGGCTGGGATTGATGTATAATACTGATCATTTTCTGTAGTAGCAAATAGCTTGGACCAAACATGATGTCCATCACTCAGGGAATGGCTAAACACTGTGATCAGGTATAGGTCAGGTATTTATTGTATTGTCAAGTATTTGGGGCAGGTAGGTGGTGCAATGGATAGGGTGCTGGGCCTGGAGTCAGGAAAACTTGACTTCATATCCAGCCTCAGACACTTCCCAGCTGGGTGACCCTGGGCAAAGCACTTTAACCCTGCCTGCTTCAGTGTCCTCATCTGTAAAATGAGCTGGAGAAGGAAATGGCCAGCCCCTGGAGCATCTCTGCCAAGAAAACCCCACATGAGGTCATGAGGAGTCACGCATGACTGAACAACAACAGCAGGTATTTATTTCCTATACACAAAGGGAATGCTGAACACAAAACCACAAACATCCATTAGATAATATGCAGATTTAAACAAGTGTTAGTATGAACAAGGAGTGAAATCGTTGCTCAGCTCCCGCGGAAGGTCCTTTGCCCCAAGAATCTACTCTTTGACCCCCAAAACAAGAACACTTGCAGCTCCTCCTTCATGCCCATCCCACGTAAAGCATGACTCTTCCCCTGGCTGAGGCAGACCCCTGGCCATGCACACAGGCCAGCCCCTATTGTTCCAGCTTGCCAGCAGACTGCCCTGCCCCCCATCATCTCTGCCCTCTGTAGCAGCAAGCACCCCAAGCGTCCTCAGGGTTTGCAGCTACCACAGGTTCTTGGATCTGCTTTGTTAAAGGAAAGCAACTCAAAATGGGTTAACAAGCTTACTTTAATCAGTCAGACATATATCGTTTACCTTGTTCAGGAGAAAAGGTCAGCACCCTGAACCTCAAAGTATACAGGCATAATTATCAAGACAGAAACATCAAGTAGACAGATTTCCAAACTGTCAAACCATTACATCCATACCCAGTCAACATCTGGGTTTCCACATTCTGGGTTTTTCAAAGCCGGGGGACTCTCAACAACAGCTTCCCAGAATTCAGATCAAATCACAGAACACTTCTCAAAGTGAGTCCCAAAACAAAGTTACACATCAGGGCTTATATAGCCTTCTCCTGGCTCAGAGAATGTAACAACCTTATTGACTCACTGGCCAATCAAGAAGTATCTACTGAAAAACAAGCCTCCCACCCCAGGCTTCAGGTGCACATTAGCCTAGGGGCAGGGAAGATCTTTAAAATTTACATTTCCATTACACCCTCACTTACCTTCACTCTCTCCCTTTCTCCTGACTGCTTCCCTGCTGCCCACAAACTTGCCCATGGCTTCCTCCTTTTCAAAATACCTTCCCCCTAGCAATCATCCTATATTTCTCTGGAGAAGGTTGTCTACAGTAGGTGCCTCCATGTCTTTCCCTCTTACTTTCTTCTTAATTCTCTGCAATCTGGCTTCAACCTCATCTTTCAACAGAAACTGTTCTCCCCCAGTTACCAATGATCTCTTAACTGCCAGAGCTAATTGCCTCTTCTCAGTCCTCCTTCTGATCTCCTCTGTCATTTGGATCCTTCTTCCCCTTGACAGTCTCTTCTCTATAGGCTTTGGGGACATCTCCCTCTGTCTCTGTGTGTGTGTCTCTCTCTCCTCTCTTTTTCTCTCTCCCATTAAGTGCCTTGCCCAGGGTCACACAGCTGGAAAGTGTCAGAGGGCAGACTGGAACTCAGGTACTCCTAACTCTAGGGCGGGTGCTCTATCCTCTATGCCACCTAGCTGCCCCCAGAACCAGTTCTCTATACATTAACTTGAATACGATTTGCCATCAATCTGTTATTTTGTGGGTCCCCTATATTCCCTTCCCTTCCCCCTCCCAGAGGATCATTCAGTATAACCAAAAAAAAAGTTCTTTTCCTTTTTGTCTTCTCTTTTCTTTTCGTTGGGTCTCCCTATTGCCAAGCATGGAAGTTCCGGACCCATCCTAGAGCCCATCCTCCTCTGATGGGTACTGGAGGTTTGATCATCTCTCTGGGTCTGCTCTGGGCTGGTTCTCCCTCAGGCACGATGCTGTTCCCTGCCTGCCTTCGCCCCCTCCTGGTGGCTCACGGTATTGAAGCCAGACTTAACATCGATGTCACTGGCTCAGCCCACTGCAGCTCTGAGATTTGTCTTCCCTTCCTCTGTAGCAAGGACTGCCAGCATGTGCTGCCCATGCCCTAGGTACAAATAATTTTTTTTTACATAAGAAAAAAATTGGATAAAAAGCAATTAGCAAAACCAATCAATACATAAAATAAAATCCAAAAATATATGCAATCTCCCCTCCCCCCCAACCTCCCACCTCTGCAAAGGATTAGGGGTAGAGGATGCAAGGAGATGCAACATTCAGTTTAGAGTGCTTTGTGGTGTTTGTTTGGTCTTCCCATTTACATGCCTGTAGTTATTGGGTGGGAGTGGCTAGGTGGTTCAGTGAATAGAGTACTGGACATGAAGTCGAGAAGACCTAAGTTCAAATCTAGACTCTGTGACCCTGGGCAAGTCACTTAACCTCTGTTTGCCTTAACCCACTGGAGAAGGAAATGGCAAACCACTCTGGACCTGGAGTCAGGAATACCTGAGTTCAAATCCAACCTCAGACACTTACTAGCTTTGTAACTCTGGGCAAGTCACTTCCCCCTGTTTGCCTCAATTTCCTCAAATGTAAAATGAACTGGAGAAGGAAATGTCAAACCCCTCCAGTATCTTTACCAAGAAAACCCCCATAGCCAGTATTGGCAGGCTTGATCCACAGGGTCACAAAGAGTCAGACATGACTGAACAAGTCACTGGTTATCCTGTTTTCCTAGATCTATTGACTTCACATAGGTCTTTGCCAAGCTTTGCCATTTCCTAATGTCCAGTGATGTTCCATTATATTCAGCTACCACAATTTATTTGACCACCCCCCTAATCTATGGAAAGTCTTTAATTTCTCCAAGGTTCCCTGGGTAGGCCTGGCCAACTGGTGGGCATGGCTCTCTTCTCCAGGTCTAACATGAGAGACCATGTGACCCACCCACATACTTAATAGAGTATCTGGAAAATGGGTTCTTTTTCAACTGAGCTGCTTTTAGCCCAGCCACCACCCCTATCAATCTTGCTTTTTTATCTATGCCTCCCACTTCCCCTCCTCACCCACTAAACAATAACATAAAAATAAAGCCTTTGTATCACATGCACACATACCAATAAAACGAATCCTCTCATTGGCCACATCCAAAAAAGTAGTTCTCATTCTGTACTTTAAGTCTGTCCCCTCTCTGGCAGGCAGGGCATAGTGGAACAGGGGTGGGGGTGGCATTTCATCTGCAGTCCTCTGGCCTTACCATTTATCATCTCATCAATCAAATTCGGAAATCTTTCAAAACTGGGCTTTTCTTTCCCTTGTTGTCATGGTATAAAATTATCTGCTCACCTCCCTCAGCATCACCTCAGAGAGGTCTTCCCAATGTGCTCTGAAACTGCCTCCATTATTTCTCATGAAACAAAAAATATTCCATTACATTCATATACCATTGTTTTGTACACTGGGGTTCTGTGCATGACCAGATCACTCAAGATAGAGGCTGCTATGTAGGTGACAGCAGGGATCTGCTTCTGGGAGATGATATTTCATGTGTCCCTACCAAGTGGGCGGGGACAACCTCTTCCCCTTGACTGGGCAGCTGCAACAGTCTGTGTCTTTAATACTAGGACAAAAAAAATAAATAAAAAGAAAAAAAGGGGGTGGCTAGGTGGCACAGTGAATAGAGCACTGTGATAGTAATGGCAATTAAAGATTCCCCTGTATTGGCTTGGTTTTCAAATTGATTGTGTTAAAACCCAGAGTTTGTTAATCCCACCTGTGGGATGGGCTTGTTGATGTGAAAAGAAAGTCCTGAACTGGGAGGAGCTGGTGATGTAGATTTGGAGAGACACTAGAGAGAGGTGGAAGATCTTTTTTGGAAGCAGCACCTCGTGGAGAGAGAGAGACTAAGAGAATTGCTGGTGGCCGCTTTGAATTGCCCTGGACTTTTGAGACCTGCCCCCTGAGCTGCCAAGGACTGAGGAGACATGGCTGTTTTGCTGGTACTTTGTCTGTCTGTTTTGATGTTGTTTTGCCAGATTTGTCCACTGGTGAAAGACTGTCCTGTTGAAGAAGTCCTGGAACCTGGCTGTTCGCTAAGAAGCCCTGAGACTGTCCTGCAGACAGAGAGTGAATACTGTCCACTGGTGAGGGACAGTGCTGTTGTTGCAGGGGTCTGGAGACTGTCCTGCAGACAGAGTGAATACTGTCCACTGGTGAAGGACAGTGCTGTTGTTGCAGGGGCCTGGGAGCCTTTCTGTTGGTTCAGAAGCCCTGAAGAAGGATTTTTTTGTTGTATGTTTACAGAAATCCTGGGAGAGGGCTTTGCTAATGTGTTCAGGGGTTCTAGGACTGTTCTACAGACAGAGGATAAATTCATGAAGGGATTGGCAATATATCTTATGGCCTTGCTAAGCCTTGTCTCCCCAGGAACTAAGATTGCTGAGAACTTGCCTCATGTCAAGATGAAGAAAAGACCTCCATTTGGGTATTAAGTGCTGTGTTTAAACTTGATGTAACTCTGGGGTAGATTCAATTGTGATCCAGGGGTGGGGAACTTTTGACCTTATGTTTGGAAACTAATCTCCATTTGAGAAGAGGGGCTTTGTGGTGAACTAAATGAAGGTATAGCTTAGGGGTGGAGAAGTATTTAGAACAGAGACTTTGTAATTGATTGAATGATTGGAAGGTCCTGGGGTGGGGTAGTACTTGGAGATTATTTAATCACACTTAGTAAATGCTGTATTTGGAATGATGTCATGTTTTGATCTTGTCTGTTCTGGGTTTGTTACTGAATAAAATGGAGAGCACCTATGCTGGTATTCTGAACCTTGGGAAGTTGCCTTTCCTTGGCATTACATTACAAGCACCGGACTTGGAGTCAGGAGGACCTGAGTTCAAATCCGACCTCAGACATTTACTAACTGTGTGACCTTGGGCAAGTCACAACCCCAATTGCCCTTGTAATGGGAATGCAAATTTGGAAGATCTTCCCTGCCCCTAGGCTAAAGTGCACCTGAAGCCTGGGGTGGGAGGCTTGTTTTTCAGTAGATACTTTTTGATTGGCCAGTGAGTCCAAAAGGTTGTTACATTCTCTGAGCCAGGAGAAGGCTATATAAGCCCTGATGTGTAGCTTTGTTTTGGGGACTCACTTTGAGAAGTGTTCTGTGATTTGATCTGTATTCTGGGAAGCCGTTGTCCAGGGCCCCCCCGGCTTTGAAAAACCCAGATGTGGAAACCCAGATGTTGACTGGGTATGGATGTAATGGTTGGACAGTTTGGAAATCTGTCTAACTTGATGTTTCTGTCTTGATAATTCTGCCTGTATACTTTGAAGTTCGGGGTGCTGACCTTTTCTCCTGAACAAGGTAAACGATATATGTCTGACTGATTAAAGTAAGCTTGTTAACCCATTTTGAGTTGCTTTCCTTTAGCAAAGCAGATCCAAGAACCTGTATGGGCAGGCACCTTGGGGACACTGGAGTGCTTGCCGCTACAGCCCTCCAAAAAGAAAAAAAAACTAGGACAGTATCTCTCTCCTTCCGGTTGTATCGGAGGTGAAGGTCTTGGTTAACCACAACCTAGGCACTAAGCCAGGGATGGTGGTAGGGAGCACCATGGTCCCCCTTCTTTTAATCACCAAGTACCTATTCATCCTTTTCAGTTGAAGGCACAGGAAGTATAGTTCCCATATCCAGGAGTCCAAGCCATGGTGATCTTTGGACCAAAATTCCAGTGAAAACATTGCTGTCATCCTGGTAGAAAAGTCCCAAGAATCCAGGGTGCCAACACTTGATCCTAGCAGGGTTTTGACCTTGAAATTTGGTGGGACCATGGGAGGATTATGGTCCATGGTACTGGGAGAGGGGGAATGTTTTTATATTTCTGTTATCTCTTGAAATAAATCTTTGTGAGCTGATTGTTAAATGGTTTAATGGAACTGGGGTGCTAGAGACTCCCTTAAAATTGATGGAACACAATTAGTGGGAGCTTGAGCAAATTCTAGAGACAAGACCTCCCATGACCCCTTTAGGGTATCAGAAAACCCTGGGAAATAGATGAAATTTAACATAGCTAGCCTTCAGGCAGTGGGGGCCCAATTGGTCACCATTCCACCATCATTTGTTCAACCTTTCTCCAGTAGATGGGCACCTCGCCCAGTTTCCAGATTTTTGCTTCTATATTTGTACATGTGGCTCTTTTCCCTCTTTCTTTGGACTCTTTGAGACATAGGCCTACAGGTGACTCAACTTGGTCATCTTTCCTCAGGCTCTTCCGGTGTCTTTTCAGAGACAATAAGGACATCCCACTGCCCCAAAACTTCCCTGTAGATCATGTAAAATGAGAGAGAGAGCCTACATGATCATAGCCTATGAAACTATGATCCAATGTGTCCACTTACTTTCCCCAAAGGCTGATGAAAAGTCAGAGGGTCATAGACCCAGATCTGGAAGAGACCATTTAGTTCAATGCCTGTATTTGACAAACTGGGGAAACTGAGTCCCAGTCAGGTTAAGTCACTGTCCTAGGTCACACAGGCATCCCTGAAATCACCCCTGAATTTAGGACACGCGATCATGTTGGTAAAACCCATCTGAGCAAATGAAATCCATTGTTGCTGTTTTTTGTCTTCCTCTGCTTCCATTGAAAACCATGATTTGCCTAAAAAAACACCTAAGAGGATGTTTATGGCCTGGTACTGGTCCCCTTTAGTTCTCTTGATCAAAGTCTTGATACCAGTTTAGTTCTCTTGATCAAAGTCTTGATACCAATAACCTGATCACCAATGGACTTCTTGATTAGGTGCTACCATTGGCTAAAGTTTTCAGATGTTTTCTAGACTTCACCACAAGCAGAAGAGTCTTCTGGGACTTCTAAAAAGGCCAGGAGTCAGTGAGGTAGATTTGGGAAGGCTCCTTGAACTCCTCCTATAGTCACGAGGAAAATAGACCTATCATCCCTCTGATCTTCTTTCTCATCTGATCCTTCCATTCTCCAAGCATTGGAGAGTCACCAAAATCAAAGTTTTCTGATTCCTTTTCTGAGTTTGGAAGGAACTAGGGTTCCTGTGATGGTCTTTGCTGATCCCTCCTTCAAGTTTCTCTGGAAAATGCATGGATGGTAAGGAATGGTGAAGGATTACTGCCTGCAGCATTCTGCAAAATTGATGCAAAAAAATGAAGAGACATTGTACAGGTTTGGCATTGCAGGTCTAAGATACCCATGATCTTGATACCTTACTGCAGGGTCCAGAGCCCTAGAAGACAATCCTTTCAACTCTAGAAATCTTCTCCTCCCCAGGTCCTGTTGCCCTGATTGGTGAATGCCTCACATGGCCCACTGCATCTAAGCCTACTCCAGCTGTCTTGCTACCCCAAATAGACTATCTGTCTTTCTCTGCCTTGCACAAGTCCAGTTTATGGTCCAGTTTAGGGACCATAATCAAACTGTGCTGCCTTTGTTTCTGGAAAGAGTATTCCCATCTACTCCTCTCTGGCTCCACTCACCATCCAGCCTGAAATGGTTCTCTCTGCCCATCACTCCCTGATATGTATGGTCTATGTTGTCTTTGCCCATCAAAATATAAGCTCCTTGAGGGCAGAAGCTTTTTTCAGTTTTGTATTTGTATGTCCAGAGCACGGCACAATGCTTGGCACACAGCAAACACTTAATAGATGCTTTTCCCTGTATTAATTCATTCACTACTGACCACCTTCTTTAGCAAACTATGGATACATTATGATTTAGCCCAAGTAGAGAGAGAGTGCTTGCCACTCAGTCCAGAGCCTTAGCCCTTTTATAGACTCCAGAGTTATTTTTCTTTTTGTCCCTATTTTATCTCAAATACCTCTCTCCCAAAATGACTGGAACCCACTTGCCATCCACTGTCCAGCACAACAGGCCACTCTGCTGATGGGAATACAAATGGAATTTTTTTGTAAAATATCTACAAATAAAAATGGTATCCGCAATGCTGTATATTGACTTAGAAAATCACAAATTAAAATTATCCATGTTGTATTGTATTTTATTTTATCAAACATTTTCCAGTTATATTTTAATATGGTTCAAACCCACTGAAGAGTTTTGAGGACCACTTGTGTCCGTTGCCTGCTGCATGAGGTCCTGTGAGGCCTATGAGTCCTATGAGGAAAAGACCCACAGACAACCTGTGCATTTTTAGAACCTGAGGTAACTTCCTATCTCTGACCCTATTCTGGTTCCCAGTGTTAGTTCTGAGAACATCAGCTTCCAGTGAGTCAAATCTCTATTCACTTCTCAAATGAAGCCAATATAAGTCTGGTCATCTGGTCGACCTTTGAAGCCAACGCTAACTCATGGGTTAGTGAGTGCTCCTTGCATTAGACTACCCTGACCTCTTGTCCCCTGATCCCTTCTCTTTCAACTTGGAATGATTGTCTGTGATTCCATCTCCAACAATTTTCTGTAAGTTCTTGCCTCTGAGACTGGGTGACAAATGACAGTCTTTTGCTCTTATCATCTATACATGAGAAGATGTTCTGAAGGTAGCGATACTTGGGTTTTCCCAAGTCAGATCACTCTGAAATTGTTTTCGAACTGACTTACTCTCTGTGGCAACTGTTCATGATTTAGGTATTTCTTTTTTGTCTTCTATTTTTTTTTCATTCTTTTGGATCTGTCTTATAATATCTCTCTTTCTCATGAAGTCATCAGCTTCCGTTTGCTCCGTTCTAATTCTGAAGGAATTATTTTCTTCAGTGAGCTTTTGGACTTCCTTTTCCATTTGGCCAGTTCTGCTTTTTAAGGCATTCTTCTCCTCATTGGCTTTTTGGATCTCTTTTGCCATTTGAGTTCATCTATTTTTTTAAGGTGTTATGTTCTTCGGTATTTTGGGGGGAGGTTCTTCTTTAGCAAGCTGTTGACCCGTTTTTCATGATTTTCTTGCATCACTCTCATTTCTCTTCCCAATTTTTCCTTTACTTCTCTTATTTGATTTTCAAAATCCTTCTTGAACTCCTCCATGACCTGCTACCAATTCATATTTTTCTTGGAGGCTTTTGATACAGGAGTTTTGACTTTGTTATCTACTTCTGGTTCTATGTTTTGATCTTCTTTGTCACCAAAGAATGATTCTATAGTCTGATTTTTTTCCCTCTGTTTGCTCATTTTGTCAGCCAATTACTTGACTTTTGAGCTCTTTGCCATAGTAGAACTCTGCTTCCAGAGTGGAGAGTGCTATGTCCCAAATTTATGGGGTTTTGCACAACTGTTGTCAGAGCTACTTCTAGGCACCTGCCTCAGAATGGTGAGGAGGCTTGCCTCTCTACAGCCTCAACAAGCCCTGCCATGCCAGCACTTCTCCTCACCCCAAGACCACCACCCAAGACTGCGCCCCAGATCCAAGCAGGGAAAAGCAAGAGAATCTTGCCTCAGCAACAGCAAAGAGATTCCTGCAATTGTCCTCCAATCAGCCACTTGGTGCCCCCACCATCTGTGGACCTGGAGCTCCAGAAGCAGCCTCCCTGCTGCTGCCCCAGAGGGCAGGGACCGGACCACGTTCTTTTCTCACCCATGTCTAATAGAGTTCCTCCACTGACCTTTTACTTTGTCTTTGGCATTTATGGGTTGAGAAGTCTGGAAACCACCATAGCTGTCCTCTGAGGTCTGCTCTGACTGGTCTGTGCTGCCAGTCTGTGCCAACATGGCCTAGGCAGGACTGCACTCTGCTTCCAGCCTGGTGCAATAGACCCGTCCTTTCAACTTGTCAGGCTGACTTCAGTTGGAGGTGTATTTCACTCTGTCATTTTGTGGGGTCTGTAGCCCTAAAATTTGTTTAGAGTCATTTTTTACAAATATTGAAGGTGGTTGGGGCATGAGATCAAGCAAATTCCTGCTTCTACTCCACCATCTTGGCTTGATTTAGCTATTATTCAATACCAGTTAGTTATTCTATAGTACATAGCCTCAGTACTTTTTAAAAATTTTAATAAATTGAATTAATATTTTATTTGTATATTGCTTCAGTTTCCTCCTGTATGTCTCCCTCTCTTCCATTCCATTGGGCTATCCCATAAATCAAAGGATTTTTTTTCTCTTCAAGTCTTTTTATTATTATTCCTATTTGTATTTATTTAGTATTTAATTTTTCCACAGTTACATGTGAAATAATTGTTAATTATCTTAACATTAAATTTAACATTTAACATTGTTTTTAAAACTTAGAATTACAAATTCTCTCCCCTTCTCCCTCCCCACCCCACCCCCATTGAGAAGGCAAGAAATGCCATAAAGGTATATATGTATAGTTATGCAAAACATATCCATAATAGTCATGTTGTGGGGTGGCCAGGTAGCACAGCAAGTAAGAGCACTAGGCCCAGAGTCGGGATGACCTGGGGATCAAATCCGGGCTCTGATACTTAGCACCACACCCAGAAATAACTGGCTTGTAACCTTGAGCAAGTTACTTAACCCCAATTGCTTAAAAAAAATAGTCATGTTGTGGAAGAAAGCATAGATTTAAAAAAACTCAAGAAAAATAAGGAAAATGGGGGGAAAACCCTAAAAGTTGCTTCAATCTATATTCTGACACCATCAGTTCCTTCTCTGGAAATGGATAGCATTTTTCACCCTAAGTCCTTCAGAGTTCTCATGGCTTGTTGTATTGCTTAGAAGAGCTCAGTCATTCACAGTTTATCATCTTACAATATTGCAGTTACTTTGATATCAGTACAGTCCATGCTACATCAGTTCATGTAAGTCTCTCTAGGTTTTTCTGAGAACATCCTGCTCATCATTTCTTATAGGATAATAGTATTCCATCGTAATTATATTCCACAACTTATTCAGCCATTCCTCAATTGATGGGCATCCCCTCAATTCTAATTCTTTATCCCCCAAAAAGAGCTGCTATAAACAGTTTTGTACATATAAGTCCTTTTCCACAAAGGGTTGGTTTTTTTTTCTTTTTGGAGGGCAATTGGGGTTAAGTGACTTGCCCAAGGTCACATGGCTAGTTTTGTGTTAAGTGTCTGAGGCCAGATTTTAACTCAGGTCCTCCTGACTCCAGGGCCAGTGTCCTATTCACTGCACCATCTAGCCACCATGAAGACATTTTTTTTAAAGAAGAAGAGGGGAGGAAATCCACAAAACCAATTAATTCATTGAAAAAGTTTGAAAATACATTTGATGTTTCATACCCATAAACCTCCCACATCTGCAAAGAAGTGGAAGAGATGTCTTTTCCTATCTCTTCTTCCGGGACAAGTTTCTTCTTGAACATTTTGCAACATTCACTTTCAATTGTTCTGTGGTATTGGTTCTTTCCGTTTTCTTTGTTGTAATCATTGCTAGAGTGTTTTCCTCACTCTGCATTATTTCATGTAAATCTTTCCATGTCTCTCTGTATTCAGCACACACATAATTTCTTACAGCACAGTCTTATTCCATTACATTCATGTGCCACAATCTGTTTAGTTATTTCCAGATCTGTGAGCATTGACTTGATTTCCAGTTCTTTGCTATCACAAAAAGTGCTGCTATAAATACTTGGTTATATATGGGAATTTTCTTCTTGTCACTTATCTCCTCAAGGTATAAACCTAGTAATGGAATCCGGGAGTTGAAGGGTATAGATATTTTGTATATCTTTATTTGCATAATTCCAAATTGCTCTCCAAAATAGTTTTGTTGATTCACAGCTCCACCAAATAAAGCAGCTAAGTGGTACAGTAGATAGAGCCCCAGACCTGGAGTCAGGAAGACCTGAGTTCAAATCTGGCCTCAGACACTTACCTATGTGACCCCGGGTAAGTCACTTACCCCAGTTTACCTCAGTTTATCCATCTGTAAAAGGAGTTAGAGAAAGAAATGACAAACCACTCCAGTATATTTCCCAAGAAAATCCCAAATGGGGTCATGAAGAGTCAGACATGTCTGCACAACAGCAACAACAAATTCCTATCTTCCCAGAACCCTCCAACCTTGACTGTTCCCATTTTTGTCAATTTCCTGGATATGACTTGAAATCTCCAGGTCATTTTGAACTGAATTTTCCTTATTATTAGTGATTTGGATCATTCTTTCCTATGGCTGTTAATAAGTGGCGATTCTTTTCTTGAGAACCATTTGCTCATATCCTCATCTGACCACTTATCTATTGAGGAAATCACCTGAGTTCTTGATGACATACCGTAACTTCATACATTCGACCTCATCTTGCTTCCTCTGGTTTTATCACTTCTCTCACTGTAAGGCTCCATAGCAGACTGCATATACGTGTGAAACGTGCAAGCTTCTCACCTTTGAGTCAGACGGCTTTGAAAAACTTAGCATAAATTGGGTATGTGCTTACCTCCCCAATATTGCTTCTGCAGCATTTGCAAGCATTTCTACCCTTTGACTTCAGGATTCCCATCTTGGAATTCCATCCACACATAAGAGGTTGCCCCTCTAAGGCTCTCAACCCCTTTCATCTCCCCCCACACTTTTTTTCAGCATCAGTTGCATGCCAATACTGCAAGACTTAGTCAAACCAAGTATCAGATGTTTCTTCCTTGGGGAGACATGGGAAGCATCTTAGCTTGGGAAATCTATTTACTGGGAAGTGAACAGGCTTATTCACAACTTTAGCCACTCCGATCCCAACATGAATGTCATTTCCTCCAGGGTCAATCCCAACAATTCATCTTTAGACATTCTCTCTTTGAATGTTCTCAGTATCCACCATGGCTCAGTGCCAACACATAGTAGGCCTTTAATAAATGTTTGCTGATTGGTTAACTGATAGTCCTCTGAGTGGCCCTAGATTTCATTGCTGCCCATCAATATGCTAAGGATTCAAGATTCAGGCTACTCATGTCAGCTTCCATACCCAGAATGGAAATGGTAATGCAACCAGACCACTTTATCTTACAGCAACTGTTCTGACTGACTTATGAAGGCACACCTAAGAAAGCTACCTAATGACAAGCTGAAAACAAAAGAAAAAATGCTCATTTTCTTCAGTTCATCTTGGTGTCCTAAGGCATCTGAAATGGAGATCCTGGATGAGCCTCTCATAGCAACAGGCAGGATCCTCCAAGTCACAGAGTGGGGCAGCCCCCAGAGAAGGCAAGCCCAGGCTTCAGGTACTTTGTGGTTCTTCTTCTATTAACATGGGGGCCCATGAACTCCCATGGGCGAGTTTACTTTTAATAGTTAATCAAAAGATACGATTAGCTCAAAGCAAAGGATGGCAAATGAAGAAAAATATCAATAAACATATAAATCTTAGGCACACTGTTCCATAAACATGCACTATGAGAGAGAACAGCATATGCATGTAGTAGACATTGTGGGGGTATAACTCATACCGGGACCTCTGATGTTTTTTGTTTTGTTTTGTTTTGTTTTAAAGCAATTGGGGTTAAGTAACTTGCTCAAGGTTACACGGCCAGTTATATTTTGTGTGGGTGCTAAGTATCTGAGGCGGGAACCAATCCCGGGTCTCCTGACTCTGGGGCTGGCGCTCTTACTTGCTGAGCCACCTGGCCACCCCAACCTCTGATGTTTTATAGTGGTTTTTGCCCTGCCCCCCAGTCTTTTCTGCCTGATCTCCCCTAGATGTTGTGGCCCCCTGGGCCCACTGGCTTCCTGGTCATCCAGCTTCTATTTTCAGCTCAAGACCCTGACTAAATTGCTATCTGTTTCTCATCAAGACCATATATTCCTCCGTGATCTTTTAGTTCAAAGTTAGGAGGGTTGCTTATTTTTCCATAACTCTTTTTAGAAAAGCAGTCCTAGTTCAGCAAAAGCCTTTCACAAAGGGACAGCGACAACTTCTCCTGCTCCCTGCAGAATCTTGGTCGAGTCCTCTCACCTCCCAGAGGACATGATCCTCCCAATCTCCCTTTCTCCATCCCCTGCTCCCTGACAGTGAGGTGGTCCTTCTCCTTGCCTATGTGGCACTTAAGCCCATCTCCTTGGGTCTTGCCCATCACATCGCAATCTCAATCGTCCCTCTTTCTCTCCTGAAGCCTCAGCCTCTCCTCCCTCGCGGCTCTTTCCTAACTGCTCTCAAACATCCCCAGACACCCCCCTCCCCCATCTTCTTGAATTTTGGTCCTATAATGCTCCTCTCTTTCTCAGCCAAACTCCTCAAAAACGTTCTCTGTCCTCTTTGCCACCTCTGTCCCTTCTCCTCACGAGGTTCTTCAAAATCTGGCCTCTACCCTGCTCACTCAGCTGCATCTGTTGTCTCCAAAGTCGCCACGGCTGATGGTCCTTTTCTCATTGCTTTTCCTTCCAGACCTCTGCTGCCACTTTGCTCCTGCCGAACACTGCCTGGTGACAGTGCTGTTGTCCCTGTGTCAGTGCCCCTTCCCAGCCTCCTTTGCCACATCATACCCCCTAACTGTGAGTGCTCCCCAAGGCTTTTCCCTGCTTGCTGTTCTCTTCTCTTTCAATGCTCTGTGGGAGACCTCATCAGCTTCCATGGATTTAACTATAATCTCTATGCTGATCACTTACAGGCCTATGTCCAATCAAGGGCAGCTAGGTGGTGAAGTGGATAGAGGACCACACCTGGAGTCAGGAAAACCTGAACTCAAATCTGGCCTTCAGACACTCACTAGCTGTGTGACCCTAGGCAAGTCTCTTACCCCTCTTTGCCTCAGTTTCCTCATCTGCAAAATGATCTAGAGAGCTCTCTCCTTTCCTTTTCCGTGCTGCTGCTGCAGCCATGAGTATGCTCAGGCTTCAGAAGAGGCTTGCGTCTAGTGTCCTTCGATGTGGAAAGAAGAAGGTATGGCTTGACCCCAATGAGACCAATGAAATTGCCAATGCCAATTCCCGCCAGCAGATCCGGAAGCTGATTAAAGATGGGCTTATCATCCAGAAGCCCGTTACTGTGCACTCTCGTGCCAGATGCCGAAAAATACTCTGGCTCGAAGGAAGGGCAGGCACATGGGTATTGGTAAGAGAAAGGGTACTGCCAATGCTCGTATGCCTGAGAAGGTGACCTGGATGAGGCAAATGAGGATTCTTCGCCGTCTGCTTCGAAGATATCGTGAATCCAAAAAGATTGACCGCCACATGTACCACAGCCTGTACTTGAAGGTGAAGGGAAATGTGTTCAAGAACAAACGAATCCTGATGGAGCACATTCATAAACTAAAGGCAGACAAGGCCCGGAAGAAGCTCTTGGCTGACCAGGCTGAAGCTCGAAGGTCTAAGACTAAAGAAGCACGAATGCGTCGAGAAGAGTGTCTGCAGGCTAAGAAAGAGGAGATCATCAAGACTTTGTCCAAAGAGGAGGAGACTAAAAAATGATCCTCCCCTATCTCCTCTGTACATAGTACCCTTCTATTTGGCATATGCAATAAAAATGGACAACTGTCAAAAAAAAAATGATCTGGAGAAGGAAATGGCAAACCACTCCAGTATCTCTGCTAAGAAAACCCTAAATGAAGAGATGGACAAAACTGAAAATGACTGAGAGCATGTGCAGTATATTTAAGGACCAGGCCCTCGTTGGCTAATAACTCCTATCACACTGTTCTTCAGACATTGAGAACATCACAAAGTTGTAACCTTGTATTGATCTGTCTCTGATACTCATTTGCCTAGAATAAACCCAACAGAAATGGATGCAGAAGCACCATGTGTTCACAGCCACATGGCAGATGAGTGGAGAGTTAAGTTAGCTGGCAAGAAGCAGGCTATTGTCACTTATGCCAATGCTACCTTTCTCCCTACTTGGGGGCTTACAGCAATTTTTCTTCCTTCTCCCTCAAAAACCTACCAGAGACCAAATTTCTCCTTTTCAGTTTAATTTCAGCTTAGCAACCAATGAAAAGGCCCTCCCTTACCACCAAGTAAACCGACAAGAAATATTCAGGATACATACACATGCTTTAAGTCAAGGAAAGACAAAATCTCTTTCCAGATGCAGGCTCAATAAACCTCCACGTGGATTGGCAGCAGGCAGAGGGCATATAGCACACATTCTAAGGACTGGGCTGTCACTGGCTCACCACTCCCCTTTACATATTTATTCAGCACATATGTATCCTGTATGTGTTTATATACATCCTTGAATTCTTCCCCATAGAATGTAAGCTCTTGTATTTGTATCCCCAGGGCCTGACACAAGGTAGGTGCTCATTCAAGTACCTGTTAGGAAACAGGAGTGTGTAGCAGCCAGCCCACTAACAATGCTACAAATCAGATCTGGCTTTATCATTTGTTGATGTCTAGGCCTAAGAAAGTGATAGAGGAAATAACAATGGATATTAATAAAGCATATAGTAATAATGCTGATGAAAAATTATTAATAATTACAACC
The DNA here is from genome assembly GCF_028583685.1 of Petaurus breviceps papuanus. Lineage (NCBI taxonomy): Eukaryota > Metazoa > Chordata > Mammalia > Diprotodontia > Petauridae > Petaurus > Petaurus breviceps. The sequence goes on from NW_027185797.1 coordinate 40,478,486, forward strand.
TTAGGAGCAGCTAGGTGTTGCAGTGAATAGAGTACTGGTTCTAGAGTCAGGAGGACCTGAGTTCAAATTCAGCCTCCGACACTTGACATACTTAACTAGTTGTGTGACCTCGAGCAGGTCACTTAACCCCAATTGCCTTGCCTTTCCCCCTCCAAAAAAAGAATTAATTACAACCTTATTGTTTTTCAATCATTTTCAGTTGTGTTTGACTCTTCACAACCCTATTTGGGGTTTTCTTGGCAAAGATGCTTAAGTATCCTTCTCCAGCTCATTTTACAGATGAGGAAACTGAGGCAAACAGGGGTAAGTGACTTGCTCAGGGTAGTAAGTGAGGTCAGATTTGAACTCAGGAAGATGAGCCTTCCTGACTCAGGGTCTGGCGCTCTAAGCACTATGGCGCCACCTAGCTGCCCTTTAAGGATAACGAAGTGCTTTATAAAGTACTAGAAATGAACATAGGCTTTTTCAGAGTAGCAATAAAGATTCCTTGGTATAGATCCAATAACGGAATCTCTGGGCCAAAGACCAGTTCAAGCCTGACTGACCCTTTTTTTTTCTTTTGCCTTTTGGAGGGCATTTGGGGTTAAGTAACTTGCCCAAGGTAACACGGTTAGATTTTGTGTGTGGGTGTTAAGTGTCTGAGGCCAGAACTCAGGTCCTTCTGACTCCAGGCCGGCGCTTTACTCCCTGTGCCACCTAGCCACCCCATGACTGACACTTTTGCCAAAGGAAAAGAAGCCAGAATAAAAATAATGTAATTTATTAAGTAACACCAGCAGTTAATAATATTTAATATTACTTTTACACGAACTAGATTATACATAATACAAATGAATAAGTTGCTGTGTTAATAATGCAGGCTAAAATGAAAAATATGTCCAGAGAGGCAGTTATTGAATCCTCATCAGCATGCACTTAATTGATTGACACTTTGCCCCAGATGCCAACCACTTTTAAGAACTGAAGTAGACATAAGAGAGAACAGATTGGGGGAAGGGGTGCTCAGTAGGCTCTCTGTCTTGGGGTGGGGCTAGGGGAGAGACGGGGAGAAAATTTTTAACTCAAAATCTTGTGGAAATTAATGTTGAAAACTAAAATAATGAATTAAAAAAAGAACTGAAGTATTTTTTACTTGAGTAGGTAGCGAGGCCAACTTCAAGTCTATTATTTTTTTTTTTGTATTTTTGGAGACATTTGGGGTTAAATAACTTGCCTAGGGTCACATAGCTAGTAAGACCAGATTTGAACACAGCAGCTGCTAAAGCCTATTTTTTTAAATTTTTTTTCTTCCAGAATTTATTTTATTTTTAGTTTTCAACATTGATTTCCACAAGATTTTGAGTTCCAAATTTTCTCCCCATCTCTCACCTATCCCACCCTAAGATGGAAAGCATACTGAATACCCCTTCCCCCAGTCTGCCCTCTCTTATATCCCCCATCCCCTGCTCACTCCCTTACCCCTTACTTTCTTGTAGGGCAAGATGGGTTTCTATACCCCATTGCCTGTACACCTTATTTCTCAGTTGCACCAAGCCTATTTTTTAACTGAACTACAGGTCACTGGGCTTGAGCCTACATAGGATACCCCAGTCTAGCTCACAGTAACCATTCCACATACCTCCACATTTTAATCTCTAAAGGCCAGGCTTGCACCTGCTAACATCTATGTAAGGGTTACTCATAGAACTATTTCCAAAATGCGCTGGATTTCCAGGGTGCTCCCACATCTCAGTTCTGGTTCCCTTTCACTCTCCCATCTAGATGAGTTGGGGTGGGGAGGGAGGGGGGAACAAAGGCAAAACCAAGCCCAGAGGAGTGTTTTCTGCCTGCCTGGTCACATTCCTGGCCTTTCTATGTGGTAATTCAGCCAACAAATTGTGAAAAGCCTTGGAGTTCACCCTTAAAAATATTTTTACATCTTAATCAACAGTTAGCAAATGCCCATGTGCCACCCACTGTATTAAACTCTGGAGGTATAAAAAGACAAAAGTTGTTTAGAACATCTTTAGCTATAAACCCAAGAATGGAATCTGGCTCATATTTTGTCACTGCTTTTGCATTATTCCAAATTGTTTCCCAAGGGAGCACAGACATGTTCAAGGAGAAGCAGTAGAAAGAATTCAAAGAAATTCAGGAAGACTTTTAGGAAGGGAAGAGAAATTAGAATGAGAATATTTGCAATTATTTCCACTCTCTAGACAAAACCCCTTTAGATGGTAGTAAATCCAAGATCAGAATCCTTGGCCAACATTACTATTTTCCCTGAAGGAATGATCTTCCACTTCTTTTTTTTTGGAGGGGATAAGGTAGGGCCATTGGGGTTGCGACTTGCCCAAGGTCACATGGCTAGCGCCACCTAGCCGCTCCTGATTTTCCACTTCTAATACCATAGAAAGTACTCTGTGATGACCACAGAGCAACATCAATCCTGGCCATTCTTTTTATCATTATTTAAAAGTGGCGAAACAACCAACTAATAAGGTTGTGAACTTCATCGATCCAAAGCCCTCTTTTCAGCTCTTCTATTCAATTACCAGCAGCTAGATGGCGCCATAGTGCGTCCTGGAGTCTGTAAGATTCCTATTCCTGAGTTCAAATCTGACCTCAGACACCTACTAGCTGTGGGACTCTGGGCAAGTCACTTCACCCTGTCTACCTTAGTTTTCTCATCTGCCAAATGAGCTGGAGAAGGAAATGGCAAACCACTCCAATATCTTTGCCAAGAAAAGTCCATATTGAGGGTGGCTAGGTGGCGCAGTGAATAGCGCATTGGCCCTGGAGTCAGGAGGACCTGAGTTCAAATCCGGCCTCAGACACTTAACACAAAAACCAGCTTGTGACCTCGGGCGAGTCACTTAACCCCAATTGCCCTCCAAAAAGCAAAAAAATAAAAAGAGTCCATATGGTGTCACAGAGATGAGATTCAACAAGTTTAACTGCCTTCAAGTTTCATGCACCAGGGAGCCTTGATTGACAATACATTGGGGATTTTAGGTTGTATCAAAACAAAATGTAGTTTTTAAAAGAATAATACAAATCTTGGAGTCCAAATTCCCTTGGTTTGAACCCTTCCATCCTTGGGAGAGACAAGCATCCCTAGGTTTGAAATCACAGAATCAATTCCTTTGCTGAATTCAGCTCAACAGTTTGGAGAGTGGGCTGGAGGATGTTTCTCTGGCTCAGAGACCCAGTATGGCAGGAGGATAGGAGCCCCTGATTCTCCTCTGCTATTTGTAGATTCCCTACCCCCCAACATCCTCCCACCTCCCCTCCCCCTGACCCAGAGAGCTGCAGGAAATGTGGCCCTTTCAACATCCGGTATCTTTTTTCCCACAGCTGCAGAGGAAAGTGCCTCTGAGAAAGTCCTTAGCGCTCAATGTCAGAGCTAGGGGGAGGAACCTCAGAACACAAGACAAAGCACATTAGAGCTGAAGGGCCCTTGGAACACAGAACAAAGAAGATAGAATGTTAGAACTGGGAGAGCCTTTAAAACAGAATATCAGAGTTGAGAGGGTCATAGAACAGGGAATGTCAGAGCTGGGAGGGCTCTCAGAACAAGGGATGTCAGAGCTGGGAGGACTCTCAGAACAGGGAATGTCAGAGCTGAGAGAGGGCTCTCAGAACAGGGGATGTCAGAGCTGAGAGGGCTCTCAGAACAAGGGATGTCAGAGCTGGGAGGGTTTCCAGAACAGGGGATGTCAGAGCTGAGAGAGGGCTCTCACAACAGGGGATGTCAGAGCTGGGAGGGCTCTCAGAACAAGGGATGTCAGAGCTGGGAGGGCTCCCAGAACAGGGGATGTCAGAGCTGAGAAAGGGCTCTCAGAACAGGGAATGTCAGAGCTGGAAGGGCTCTCAGAACAAGGGATGTCAGAGCTGAGGTGACTCAGAACAGGGGATGTCAGAGCTGAGATGGCTCTCAGAACAGGGGATGTCAGAGCTGAGAGAGCTCTCAGAACAGAGAAAATCAGAGCTGGGAGGCCCTCAGAACAGGGAATGTCAGAGCTAAGAGGGCTCTCAGAACAGGGGATGTTAGAGCTGGGAGGCCCTTAGACCAGGGAGTGCCAGGGCTGGAGTGGGCATAGGTGAAAACAGACAATATCAGAACTGGGAGGGCCCAGAAACACTGAACACAGTGTGCTAGATCTTAGAGACCATTCATTTCAGTTTCCTCATTTCCTAAGAAGATAATGGCTCAGAGGGAGGGGCAGGGATCTGCCCAGGGACACAGAACCAGTCCCGCAGGTCCAGGGCTAGCCCTCACATCTTCTGCCTTCTAATTTGGGCTTTTTCCCCACTGCATATTCTCTGGAATCCTTTTCAGCTCCAGCGGGGAGGGGAGCAGGAGGTGGCCTGAGCAATCTGGAGGGTACAGATCTAGGTTCCCTTCCTATACTCCCTTCCCCCCCCCAAAAAAAACCTCTCTGTGTGCTCACGGCCTAGTGAAGGACCTCTATCAGGACTGTCCCCCACCCCCATCTCCATGGAAGAGCAACAGACTGGCATCAGAGCCAGGGGACTGAGAATGCTCCTGGAGGCCTTCTGAGAGGAGGTGGCATTGACTTTGGTTTAGAAGAAGGGGAACTGTTGGGGAATGAGGAGAGGATTCAGGCAAGGGGAAGGGTCCTCCTGCCTTCTGCCTCCCCCTCCTCTTCTGCCCCCTCTCCACTGCTTCCCCCACGTCTCCCCCTACCGCTCACCCTCTCCCTTGGTCCCTGGTTTGTCTTCTCTACTTCCCCATTTCTTCCAGAAGGATCGCCGCTAATGTGGAGGAAACCTGCAGTGCTAGAGCCTCTGAGGTCGCAGTTCCTCAGTCGGAAATTCGCATTTCTCGGGGCCAAGTTCAAATCCCGCCATTTGAAGCCCGGATTCCTCCTCCTCCCCACCCCTACTCCCCGACAGGCTAGCTGGCTGGTCAGGACAGAAAGCTCTGGAAGGGCGCAAGTGGGCAGCCTTTGGGAAAGGGGGCGAGGAGAGGAAAGGGGAGGGGGCGAGGGCCCGGTCTGGCCCCCAGCCCCTCCCTCTCCGCCTCTAAACTTAGCCGCGGTGACGCGCAGCTCCTGCTGCTTCTGGGGCTCGGGCTGCTGGGGAGGGGGGACTGGGGGGCCGGGGACGGTTGGGGGGGGGGGGTGGGGGAGGGGAAGGGAAAAGGAGGGGGGCGGCTCCGGCAGGCGAGCGCCTATTTATAGCGGCCCGAGCCCGAAATAGCGCCGGAGCCGAGCGGCCGGGATGACGCGGGAGCAGTCGGGGGCTGACTCACCGCGCCCCGCAGCCCAGCCGTCTGGGGGCAGTGGACGCGGCGCCCGCCCCGCTTATCCGGACCGTCCGCTGGGCCCCGGGAGAGGCGGGGGCGGGGGCTCTGTCCAGACCGCCCCCAATCGTTGGGAAGCTAGCCCCCGCCCCCTAGTCCGCAGCTCCCCCCGACTCTGGCCACGCAGCAGAGCAGCTTGCAGTTAGACTCTACCGGGGGTGCTCCCACCTGAGGACACGAGACCCTCAGAAAGCCTGCCCGGGGAGCCCTGGGACAGCTATGACCCCGAGACAGCTCCCACCCTGTCATTTCACTCCTGTCACGAGCCGGACTGGCTTGGTCCCATGTTTGGAGGCAGGGGGATTGACCCGATGACCCCGGGATGTGGCCCTCCTATCCATCGCGAACCATTTCTCTAACTCCATCCCCCTAACCACTGCCCCTCCCGCCCCCATCTCCCCATCTTCCAGAATGGAAGATCCTTGAGCAACGGTGTTCTCCTCTTTATCTAGGCCTTGCACAGAGCCTAGCCCCTACGGAAACCTAATACATTCCTATTGCTTGACTAGGGTACAGTAGTAAGAGCGCTGCCTCGAGGCAGAGCCCCGGGCCTCGGTTTCCTCATCTGTAAAATGAGGTGGTTGGACTTTCGGGACCTCTGAGGTCCCTTTCAGCTCTGGGTCTGTAATTGCGGATTCCTGCCAGGAGGGGGAGCAGGAGCTCCACAGACAATCTTCTAGACCAAGAAATAAACCAGGATTCATCTATGCCCTCTACACCACTCTCGGAGCGGCAGTCGACAACCGGGGGCATGGGGCTAAATTAACAGCTAAATGCGTGCTGCTTTATTGGTTAAATTCAGGAGGGAAAAAACCCCATGCATAATTAAAAATAACCACGATCATAGTCCACAATGAGTCACCCCAAATTCATTCGCACAGTTCCAAGATCCGGGAGGGCCGTCACTGGGATTCAGGAGAATGCGTCCTGACTGTGCCACTTAGAAGCTGTGTGGCCACAGGCAAGTCACAGCCTCTTTGAGCCTCCAGAACCCGAGCACCCACGAAGTTCAAGCATCAGAGTCATGGACCTCCTGCTGGAATTGGAGCCAGGAACAAGTTCTACCTTCTGAGCTATGCGATTGTAGGCAAACTTATGGTCTCTGAGCCTCAGTTTCCTCGTTTGTAAAATAAAGTACAAATGCCTATATAGTGAGGTAGTAATACCTACCTCCGAAGGTTGGTCCGGGGTCCAAATGAGATAATGGATGGAAAGTACTTTGAAAACGTTTATCACACTAACGTTTAGGGTTCCTTGTTCTTATGGTTGCAACCTTGAGCCTTTGTGTGTCTGTTGGGAGAAAACTCTGACCCTTCCTACAGTTCCCCCAAGAACCTTACTGGCATACAGTAGGGGGTTAATAAATGCTTAGGGCTTAATTGAATGGTTAACTGCCTCTTGCCTGTAGGAGGGGATATTGACTCCTCAGTTCAACTGTGCAATGCCCTTCACAATCTGGCTCCAGTCTGGCTTCCCCAGACATTCTCTGCTCCACTCAAACTAGCCTTGTTGCTATTGCCCCAAACTCTGCACCCCATCATTGGCCTCGGTGCCTTTGCTCAGGCCATCCTCCCTGCCAGGAATGCCCTTCCCCCTCACCTCCACCTTTTAGGAACCTGAGATTCCTTCAAGGTTCAGCTCATATGCTACTTTCTTCAGGGAGTCTTCCTGATCTCAGTGATCTGATCTCCTCAGACCTCACTTAACACTTTGTACAACTTCATGGCACTAATCATGCACAAATTGCAGAATATTATAGTTGTCCATATCAATTTCTTAAATCTCTACTAAATTATAAGCTCCATAAGGGCAGGGACCCTACCCCCCCCCATTTTTATCTAAACGCTGTATCTTCTCCAGGGCTGAGTATTCAGTGTCCAGTTGCATAGGTGAATCTTGTTCAACTCTTCACTATACAGAAAGGTAAACTGAGGCCTAGAGAGCAGAAAGGTCATATAGCCTGCCACTGAGAGAGCCAAGATGAGTCCTAGGCCCCATGACTTTTTTAAGAAAAGTTTTTTGGGAAGCATAATTTTTTGGGAAGTTAAATGACTTGCTTAGGATCCCACAGCTTTAAGTGTCTCAGTGTAGATTCGAACTCAGGTCCTCCTGACTTCAGGGCTGGTGCTCTATCCACCTAGCTGGCCCTCCAGAACTCTGTTGTGAATTCACTGAGACTCTACTCCATATCTGGTCCAGTGTTGGGGCTGAAGGCAGAGCCAGAGGAAAGGACTTTTGAGGAAAATAAGGAGGTCTGTTCTAGCTCTGTTCTTTCCTCTGGTGCTGGGTGATCTAAGAAGACTCCCCTTCCTCCTGTGGGACTCTTCTGTTCCCTGCTCTAAACTGGGTCACACTCTGGTGTCCATGCTCCACTTTTCCAATGATCTTGGGACAGACAGGGTTTGGGGAAAGGCCTGAAGGCACAGGAAGGGGGGGGTGGGAGAGGAAGGACAGAAGGGACTTCTTCAACCATGAGTCACCTGGAGCAAAAACTCCAGTGGGAACAGGCAGATGCCATGGCCACAGCTGATGTGTCATCCTAGAACTGTCTGATGTCATCATCGCCACCTCCAAAGAAAAAGGACGTCATCCACTTCAGCTCCAATGACAAGTCTGAGCCTGGCTCCTGAGTCCACTGCTGGGAAGATCAGGAAAAATAGGAAGGGGTTTGAGCCTCAGCCCTGGGGAAACATTCCCTGACTCATTAAGAGCCCCAATTTGTGTAGGGAGGGGGGGTGAATTAAATGACCTGTGATATGTTTTACCACCTGGCAGTTGTACAATTCCAAGATCAAAATTACCTCCCCCCAACTCATCAGGATAAAAATAACAACACATAAGGTTTACAAAGCATTTACATGTGCAATCTCACTCAATCCTCACAACTCTGTGAGGTAAGAACTGCTAGTATCCTCATTTTATGAATGAGAAAACTGAGACTCAGAAAGAACAAGTGACTTGTCCAGGGTCACACAACTTGTGAGGAAGGATCTATTATTATCATCTCTATTTTACAGATGAAGAAACTGAGGTACAGAGAGGTTAAATAATTTATCCAGGGCTTTACACAGTCAATAAATTTCTTGCTTGTTGCCTTCATATTCATTGCTCTCTTTACTACAGACAGTGGCTATCTACTCTCTGAATCTGCTTAGTGCCAGGGGACAATCCTAGATTCTGAATCAAAACCTAAGCTTTAGAGAGGCAGAAACTTGGAATCTGCTCCTTAGCTCTGTCCCTTTTGTGACTCTGAACAAGTTGCTTTCCACCCGGCCTCTCCCACCCTAACTCTTAGTGGAGAGGTGATAGACAACAGGAGCAAAATGAGGAATACAGAGTCAGATATGACCAGTGAGTTGATTTGTTTTGCCTCATAGTATTTATGCAACAAAAGCAGTGATTAGAGGAAAATTTATATCTCTAAATTTTCACATCAATAAAACAGAGAAAGAGCAGACTAATGAATTGAGTATGCAATAAAAAAAAACCTAGAAAAGGAACAAATAAAGAATCCTCAATTAAACACTAAATTGTAAATCCTAAAAATTAAAGGTGAAATTAATTAATTTGAGAGTAAAAAAACATTAAATTAATAAATAAAATTAGGAGTTGTTTTATGAAAAAAATAGTATTTGTCTATGTCTTGTTATGGTGAAGGGGTACATAATAGGGATGCAAAAAGGGGGGCATCAATAAAATATTGAGTTTTTAAAATGCATATTTGTTGATCTTCTGTTTTTATGTTGCCTACATTTCCCAAGTATCCCTCTTCCTCCCAGAGAGCCATCCCTTATTAAAATTAAATCCCTTATTAAATAATTATTTTCAAAAAAGAAGGAAAACAACACAGTTCAGCAAAATCAATCAATATGTCAAAAAAAAGTCTGACATTATATGGATTGTTCCATACCTAAAGATCCTCACCTTTGTGAAGAATGGGTGAGAGGAAGAAAGTGTCTTCTCCTCTCCCTTCTTTTAATGTTTTGTCTTGTCCAACTCTTTGGGACCCCATTTGCAGTTTTCTTAGCAGAGATACTGGAGTGGTTTGCCATTTCCTTCTCCACCTCATTTTACGGATGAGGAAAACTGAGACAAACAGGTTTAAATGACTCACCCAGGGTCATACAACTAGCAACGTCTGAGGCCAGATTTGACCTCAGAAAGATGAGTCTTCCTAATGCCAGGTCCAGTGAGCCTATCCACTTTGCCACCTAGCTGCCCACCTTCTCTTTATAAGTTTGGTTATTAAAATGTTCCAGCATTGAGTTCCAATGTTTGATTTTTGTTGTTCTTCATGTTTACATTGTAATAGTAGTCTGGACATATATTGTTTCCCCAGCTCTGTTTATTTCATTTTGCATCAGTTCATAGAAGTCTTCTCATGTTTCTCTGTATTTGTTCGTTTCTTTGCTGTTTCTTACAGCACAACAATAGTCCAACACATTAATGTAACATGCTTTCTTTAGTCATTTCCAGTACAATGGACATTAACTTTGTTTCTACTTCTTTGCTATTACAAAAACTGCTGCTATAAATATCTTGGGGGAACCTTTCCTTTTTTTCTCATCAACTTCCTTAGGGATGAATGACCATCAATACGATTACCTACCACTTACACTGTACATAGTTATTTGCATGTTGCATCTCCCACTAGACTATAAGCTCCTAGGGGCGGCTAGGTGTCGAAGTGAGTAAAGCACTGGCCCCGGAGTCAGGAGGACCGAGTTTGATTCCGGCCTCAGACACTTAACACCCACACACAAAAAACTAACCGTGTAACTTTGGGCAAGTTACTTAACCCCAATTGCCCTCCAAAAGGCAAAAAAAAAAAAGACTATAAGCTCCTTACTGCTTATTGATTGAATGACTGGATGAGAATGAGTCTCTAGGTCAAAGAGTATGGATATTTTAACCTTCATATAATTTCAAATTACTTTCTAGGGTAGTTGGAGCAATTTTCAGCTCCATCAACCATGCACAGGTGTGTCTGTTGTTCCACAGTCCTTCTAACACACAGAGAGCTGACTGGTGCAATGGCTACACAGCTGAGTCTGTAGTCAGTGTGAGCTCAAGTTTTACTTCAGACACTTACTGTGTGTCTGCCTCAGTACACCTACCTTCCAGGGTTGTCGTAAGGACATAGTAAGTTCTATATAAGTGTTAGTAGTTATCATCATCATCATTACTATTATTATTATGGAAAATTCCCATTATCTTTATCAACTTTCTGAATATAAGGTGAAAGCTCAGAACATATATATGTATGTACATGTATATGTACATATGTATAAAACACACAGTATACATACTGTTGTTCAGTCTTTTCAGTCACATCTGACTCTCTGTGACCCCATTTGGGGTTTTCTTGGCAAAGACACTGGAGTGGTTTGCCATTTCCTTCTCCAGCTCATTTGACAGATGAAGAAACTGAGACAAAAAAGGTTAAGTGACTTGCTCAGGGTCACACAGCTAGTAACTGTCTGAGGCTAGACTGAATTTATACCTTCCTGACTCCAGGCCCAGCATTCTATCTACTGTGCCACCTAGCTGGATAGATAGATAGATAGATAGATAGATAGATAGATAGATAGATAGATAGATAGACAGATTAGATAGATAGAGATAGATAGATGGATAGATGATTGATAGATAGATAGAGATAGGTAGGTAGATAGATAGATAGATAGACAGACAGACATACACAGACACATTTATACACTGCTTATATATACACACATATGTATACACATATATTTAAAACTCAGAACATCTATATATACACATATGTTCTGGGGGATTTATATGTCTGTCTGTCTGTATATTTATATGTATATACATATACATCCATCTATCCATACATACATACATAATATACTGTAACAGCAAGCACCCTAGCACACCCAGGATGGCTGCTAGCACAGGTTCTTTGATCTGCTTTTCTAAAGGAAAGCAACACAGAAAGGGTTAATAATCTTACTTTAATCAAACATATATATATCATTCACTTAGTTCAGGGGAAAAAGTCAGCACCCTGAACTTCAAAGAAAATACAAACAGAAATTATAAGCAGACAAAAAATACAGACAGAAAAAATAACAATTCAACAGACCAACAGACAGGGTTTCTATCTGTCTGACCATCACATACATACATGGTTAGTTACCAGAGAGAGAAGCACCAATATCTGGGTTTTCAAAGCCAGGGGGCTCAAAACGGCTACCCAGAGTCTCATCTGGTCAAATCACATAACTCTTCCCATAAGTGATCCCCAAAGGAAACCTCACCTCAGAGTATATATACCCTTCTTCAGGGTCAGAGGACATCACAACCTTTGTGACCCACTGCTTAATTACAAAGTAACAAAAGGTGTGGGCCTTCCTGAAAAACAAGCTTCCCCCAATCAAGCCTCTCCTGTTGGGTTTCCTAGGCCTATTAAGGGGCAGGGAAGATGTTTAAATTCCCTTCATCACACACACATCACTATACATGTGATAATTTGTTTCCTCTTTTGGGACCTCAGTTTACCCATCTTGAAAATAAGAAGACTGAACTAAGTGATCTCTAATCACCCTTTCATCTTTAAACTGATTCTGAAATACTATACCTAAGGCCAGAGACAATGTCCTTTCTGATCATTTAGGACCCTAATAAATTTTAATTGATCAATTATCTGTATCCCCAGTGACTTGTACATAGAAAATGTTTGATAAATGTTTGTGGATTGTACAGATTCTGCTCCAGGAGTCTAATATTCTCCCTTGAGTCCCTCAAGAGTCCCACTCTGGTCTGCAACAAGTAAACTGAGTCATGCTATATTGTGTTTAGCATTCAGATCTATCACAAATGCACATGTATTAATTATGTATTTATGTTCCTGGAAGACTTGTTGGCCAACACTGATCAAGAATCGTAGCTTTCAGGGGTGGCTAGGTGGTACAGTGAATAGTGCACTGGCCCTGGAGTCAGGAGGACCTGAGTTCAAATCTGGCCTCAGACACTTGACATAATTACTAGCCATGTGACTTTGGGCAAGTCACTTAACCCCAATTGCCCTCCAAAAAGCAAAAAAACAAACAAAAAAGAATTGTAGTTTTCAGGGGGAGAAATGGGGTTGGTAGACTCTCTGAAAGAGAGACCAGAGAATCCTATGTCAAGACAAAGCTTGCATTAAATTAAGGGTCCTAAAGAATCTGGGGATAGATTGGGGGGGGGGGGGTGGTCTGTGAACTTGAACGGGGAAAAAACGATATCTGTATTTTCCCTAACCTCTAACTGAAATTGAGTATTTGGTTCCATTAGGAATGTAGGCAGCTCGGAGGCACATAGGACACTGGCCCTGGAGTCAGGAGGACCTGAGTTCAGACACTTGCTAGCTATATGACCCTGGGCAAATCACTTAACCCCAATTGCCTCTAAAAAGGGGGGGGGGAGGGTCAACAAACCAGAGTTTTATTAGGCTTTACCAGACTGTCCAAGGGGTCCATGCCACAAAAAAAGGTTTTGTGCATTAAATGATAATTCAAGTTATCTAGTAGAAAGAGGAAGTAAGAGATAATAATAGTCCCTACCTCCCAGTGGCCTGCTAGGTGGCACAGGGGATAGAATGCTGGGCCTGGAGTCAGGAAGAGTCACCTTCCTGAGTTTAAATCTGGCCTCAACCACTTACTAGCTGTGTGACCCTAGGCAAGGTATTTAACCTTGTTTGCCTTGGTGTCTTCATTTGGAAAATGAGCTGGAGAAGGAAACGGCAAACCACACCTGTATCTCTGTCATATATCTGTGGCACGAAATCTTAGCAAATTAGCCTCAAGGGCTCCAGAATGGTCTAAAGGTATTGCAAATCACATATTCCACTGACTGCAAATGTATGAGAATAAGAGGCCTTCAGTTCTCTTGCCAGAATATTCTAGTGTATTCTAATCAACTGACTGACATGTGGGCGAGGGGTCTAAGTTAGTAGTCAGATCTGAATTTTCTTTATCAGTTTGAGACTTGAATATCGATCTTCCTGAAATCCCTCACCAGGACCAGGATATGTTGTGGGGCTCCTGAAAGCAAAGCCAACAGACCTTTATCTCTTATGGAGTTTACCATGCTGGAAAGGATCCAAGAAATGGTCCAGGGATGGACATTGTTTATCAGACCAGATAAGCAAAATTCCAAGGGGTACTTCACCTGCTTGGCTGCAGGGGGATGGATGGTTTAGTAGATTTTCTTCACCACCATCTACCAGATCCAAGAGGGAATACAGTTATCTTTGGCAGAGGCCAGAGCACCCACTTTGATGGTACGTCAACACATTTCTGATATTCGGAAGTGAAATTCTGAACACAATTCTAATATTTTACAAGTCTGAGCCTGTGTTACCACTCTAAGACTGTCTAAGGCTTCAGAGGCCTTTGTTGCCTGTGAAATAAAATTCAAATTCTTCTTACTATTATTCACAATCTGATGGCCACCCTTCACTTCTGCCTTGTCTTATATTCTACCCTTCAACATTTTACATTCTAATTCAACTGGATAGCTCCCTCTGTACCCTGGTCTTCACTCTTTCTTTCTCTTTACCTGCTGTTTCCCCCCCCAAAAAAAAAGTCCATTTCAAGTGCTACCTCCTCCAATCAACCTTCATCAATCTCCACTGGGAAAGATGAAAAACCTAGCATGTGCAGTAAATAGAGCCCTGAAACTAGAGTCAGAAAGATGAGTTCAAATCCAGCCTTTGGTGCTTACTGGCTGAGTGACCCTGGTCCTTGACTTGACCTCTATTTGATTCAGTTTTCTCATCTATAAAATGGAGATAATAGGGTCAGCTAGGTGGCACAGTGAATAGAGCACTAGCCCTGGAGTTAGGAGGACCTTAGTTCAAATCCGGTCTCAGACCCTTGAAACACTTACTAGTTGTGTGACCTTGGGCAAGTCACTTAATCCCAATTGCCTCACCTTCCCCCTTCCAAATAAAATAAAATGGAGATAATAATAGTCCCTACCTCCCAGCAGGCTGCTAGGTGGCACAGGGGATAGAATCCTGAACCAAGTGTCAGAAAGAGTCACCTTCCTGAGTTCAAATCTGACCTCAACTACTTACTAGCTGTGTGACCCTGGGCAAGTCACTTAACCTTCTTTGCCTTAGTTTCTTCATTTGGAAAATGAGCTGGAGAAGGAAATGGCAAACTACTCCTGTATCTCTTCCAAAAAACCCCAAAAACCCAAATGGCGTCACGAAGACTTGGAGATGACTGACCAACCTCCCAGGGTTCTTTCAAGGATCAAATGAGATAACAATTGTAAAGCACTTGGCATGGTCCCTGGAACATAGTAGGTAGTATATAAGTGCTAGTTATTACATAGCTACTCTCTATTGCTATTATCATCTAATATAAGTGACCTCTACTGGTTTTATTTCCCTGCTGGACTGGACCTTATCCAACTTTGTATCTCCCTCAACCATAAGAAGTACAGTGCTTTGCATTCAGTAGTTTAATAGTTGTTTGTTGGCTGAATGAATGAGATTTTTGCATTTCTTAGTTCCAAGCCTCGGATTCTAACACACAATGATTCTGTGAACTTAAGAGCCAAACACCCTCTGAGTCTAAGAGAGTGGCCAGAGGATGGTGGCCAGGAGAGTGAAGGGCATTGAGTCCATATCACAGGAGCCTGGGTTGAAAGAACTGGGGTTATTTAGCATGGAGAAGCTTGGAGAAGGGGCCAGTGCACATGATCTTCCAGGAGGTGAAAGGCTGTCCTCTGAAGAGGAATGTTCTATTTGAAACTGGAACCACAAGCAAGTTGGGGTGGGTAGGGATTCTGACAGGCAGATTTGGGCTTGATGTTAGGAAAAACCTCTTAACAATTAGAACTGCCCCGAAGTGGAAAGAAATCCCTTGAACAGTAGTGGGTTTGGTTCCCTTTTCTTTTCTTTTCTTTTTTTTTTTTTTTGAGGCAATTCGGTTTAAGTGACTTGCCCAGGGTCATACATTTACTAAGTGTCTGAGGCCAACTTCGCACTCAGATACTGACTCCAGGACCAGCACTCTGTCCACTGCGCCACCTAGCTGCCCTGATTCCCTCTGCTATATAAGTTTCAAATAGAAGCTGAAGAACCATTTGCAGCCAACATTATAATGGGGATTCTTTTAATGCATAGTTAATGCATGAGCTCACTTCCAGCTCTCAAACTGTTACTCAATTGTTTTGAGCCTGAAATTCTATGATGCTGAACTTTCAAGATTCTAAGTCTGAGATTCTAAACCTATGAGTCTAAAATTAAAAAAAAAAAATTTTTTTTTAACTTCTGGGACTAGAAGATTCTAACATTCTTTGATTCTGAATCTGAGATTCTGACAGGTCATGTGATTCCTCCAGCCTAAGCCTCTAAAATTCTCTGATCCCATGAGGCCAAGATTGGAGAATTCTCTGATTCTGAGTCAGAGTCCAAGATTCTTGGATTCTATGATTTCATGACTTTGGACACTCAAATATTCTCCAATTCTCTGAGCTTGATTCTAGCATTTTAGGATTCTGTGACCCTCGGGGGTCTGGGATGCAGGCTTCGAACCTGTATCTGTCTAGCTACACAGTGGTTCAATTCCACCTTTCCAGGGCTCTTAGATGACGGAATTCTTAAAGCCCATAGGTCTAAAACTTTTAACCGAAAATTCTAACCTTCTATGATTCTGTGTCTAAAATTCTAGGATTCTTTGATTATGAGTCTGAGCCTTTAAAATGGTCATGATTCTTTAGGGCTAGGGTTTTATAACTCTCCGATTCTGAGTCCGATGATTTTGGTAGTCCGAGTTCAGAATTCTTTGGTTCTGTGAGTTTGAGATTCTAACGTTATTTGGTTGTGGGTCTGAGATTCTAAGACCCCATGAATTTAAGATTCATCGAGACCCTTCTCTGATTCTGGGATCTGAGTCTGATTGCAACATTGGATATTCTGGGCCTCCGAGATTCTAGAATTCTGCAAGTTTACTGGGCTGTCTTCGGGTGATACAATTTAAGGCAGTTCTGACTTCTAAAATTCTTCCGCCCCAGATCCACTGGCAAGGATGGAAACACCTCCCCCTCAGCCCTGAGCAAGCTTCTGCCTGCGATCCCATGAGGGGCCGCGAGGGGGTGATGCGACCAAGTCCCAAACTCGGTCCCCAACCCAAGACAGAAGCTTCCTCCGAGCCCTGGAATGTTCCGCGGAAAGCATCCTCCCGGCGCCCAGGGACCGACCCACGAGGGTTGTACTTCCCGGTGTCCTGGCCCTGGCTCCACTTCCCGACGCGCTGACCTTGATTCCACGCAGGGCAAGGGTCCACTTCACGATGCGCTGACCTTGATTCCACGCAGGCTCCACTTCCCAACGCGCTGACCTTGATTCCACGCTGACCTTCAGTCCACGCAGGGCAAGAGTCCACTTCCCAACGCGCTGACCTTGACTCCACGCAGGGTTAGACCTTGGCTCTAAGTGGGGTCCGCGCCCCACTTTGCGTGCCCGCCCTGGCTTCAGCCGGGGGCCTCCTCCCAGCTCTCGGGTCCTGGTTACACGCGGGGTCCTCGCCCCGAGACCCCATTGTCTGGCTCCGCCAGCTCTTCCATGATGTGGCTCCGGAGGATGAAGGGTCGGGGCTCCGGGGGTGGGGGGCGCGTGTCCCGCCTATCCTGCAGCCTGGCCCCCCGCGCGCGTTCTCGAAGCCCGCGGGGCCACGCACGAGCGCGCGCCGCGGCACGCTGTGAGGAGCGATCCATTTTTACCCCGGGTGGCGACTAAAAATAACATCCCCGCTCGGAGCAGCGCCTGAAATAGCCGCCGCCAGATATGGCAAAGCGACTCAGCGCTTCCGGGGAGCGGAAGGGGAGGAGGGGGGAGCGCCCCGGAGGCCTCAGCCTGAGCCTCCCGGCGCGGCTCACGACACCCTCCCCCGCCCAGACCCGCAGCCCCCCGCGCCTCACCTCTCCATCCCCCATTTTTCCATCTCGGGCTCCCCAGCCCTTCTCACACAACCTTCCAGCCTCCTGCATTCTGCCTCTCCCCATCGCGCATCCTTCTGTACTCCCTCCTGAATCTCTCTATCTCCTTGTCCTTTCCCTAGCTGCAGCCTCCTGTCTCCCTCGTTTATCTTTTCACCCCCATCCCCTAATCCCCAGTTCTCTAGCCTGTCTCCCTATCCCTCCATCCCACATTCTTCCACCCTCCATCTCCCCCTCCTTTTCCGTTTCTCTTCTCTGCCATCCCCAGTCCTCATCGTCCTGTCCCATTCATCCCACCATTTCTATCTTGAACCTCTTTGCCCCATTTTTCCTTCCCTTGAATCTTTCGTTTCCACTGTATCCTTTTGTTTTCACATCCATGTCTTTCCAGCTCCATATCCCCATCTCTAGTTTTCTTACCCCGAATTTCTGTCCCTCCATCTCTCCATTCCACATAGAGAGACATTGTGTCAAAAGATCCGGATTGAGAAGACACTGTGTATATCTCAGCCCTTCCAATTACTACCTGGATGACCTTGGATAAATCATTTAACTTTTCCAGCCCTCAATTTCCTGTGAGGGCATCTCTCTGGGGATACAGATTTCTAAGCCCTGTGTCCAGAGAGGGGGTGACAGAGGGGGAGGAGTTGGAGCTACCCCAATCCTAAGAACCTTTTGAGAACCTTCCAGGACTCCAGGAAGGGGTTCACCCTGGGAGTTCAGGAAGGAAAGGTCACTTGGTTGGGGTGCAGTTCAGAGGCCTCCCTGGAGGAGTTTTAAGCAGTCCATCAAGACCTTTGTAGAAAGATAAGGGATGGGAGGACATTCCAGGCTGAACCTGGTGTGTGGAGGTATGAGGACATCAGTCTGGGAGAGCAGAGAAGATGGATGGGGGAAGTTGATCAGAAACCACCCACAGGGTTCAGTCCAAATCTTGAGGGCTCATAGTTCAAGATCTGACTTTAGGACTTAATCTGGGGTCAAAGACAAGACCTAGTCTTGGGCCATGGGAAGGGTTCAGTCCAAGGCTGAAGTTGGTGTTCAGGGTTAGGGTTCAGTCTAAGGCCAGATTCAAGGCTTCATCTGCATCCAGGGTCAAGTCTGAGCCCCATGTTCTGGGTTGTTTCTGAGGGTAGGTCTCAGACAGCAGCAGGCAGACATTCTCTGTATCTCCAGCACCTAGCCCAAGGCCAGGGATGAAGCAGGCAGTTGATAAGGTAAATGCTTATTAAATCAAATCAGAGTTTCTTCCATAGCTGGGCTCAGGGCATAATCCAATGCCTGTGGGGCCAAGGCTTCAAGTGGGGCTGAAGTTAGGGCTCAGTCTAAGGATCAGGTCCAAGGGTCAGGTCCAAGGCTTAGTCTGGGATCAAGATCAAAGGCCAGTCATGTACTGGATTCAAGGATTTGTCTAGGGCCTGAGTTCTGGTTGGGTCCTGGAGTCAGGCTGAAGTCTGAGCTGGAGTCAAGACTTGTTCCAGGGCTGGGCTTAGAGCTTAATCTGGAACTAGGATCAATGGCCAGGTGGAGGCCAGGCTCAGAACTCAGTTTAGCTCTGAGATCAGGGCTTAATGTAGGACCAGGATCAAGGCTGAGTCTAGGGGTGTTTGGAAGCAAAGCTATACCTGGGGTAGACAGGGTGACTGGGGTTTTGGCCCAGGTGTCCCTCAAATCTAGACAGTACCAGCAGCACCCGGGCTCCCTCAGAGAAAGAACTGAGCTTTATGCAGAATTAGTTCAAATAATTATATAATAATAAGTGCTAGCTTTGTTATAACTTTAAGGTTATAAGGTTTGCAAAGAATTGTTTGGTCCTCATAATAACACTATGAGGCAGAGGCTATTATCCCCATTTTAAGGGTGAGGAAACTGAGGCTTAGTGATGTCACATGACCTGCCCCTGGTTGCACAGTCTGTAAGTATCTGAGGCAGGATATGAATTCAGGTCTTCCTGCCTTCAAGTTCACTGTCCTCTGTTCTCTGGCCACCCACCAACTCCACCCTCTCTCCTTCCTCCCCAGGGATTCATCCTTCTTGGTGCTGCTCCTTCCCTCTCTTGCCCCATAGCTCCCTAGTAGCAGCTTCACTGGGACACTTCAAGGAGTCTTCAAGACCAGAATGCCCTGGCTTCTGTCAGTCAGTATTTATGAAGCACCTGCTATGTGTCTAGCAGGCAAAACTACAGAAAACATTCCCTGTCCTTAAAGGGCTTACAATTTAATGGATGTGACCTTGAGCTCTGAGGCCTTTCCACCCTTTACGACTTAATTCCTTGTTAGTTTTTACTAGACTCATAAGTATTTTGTGTCCCTTTTCTTCAGATGCCAAAATTACATGAATCCTGCCTCTTGAGTCAGAGGTCTAGTGGGGTCAACAGCAGGCCTTAGAGTGGCCCAGGAGCCAGAGTTAGGACCCAGTGTGGGCCCAGGGTCAGGGCATTAGAGCTGAGACTGAAGTCAATGGGGTTCATTCCAAGTCAGGTCAATAAGCACCTCTGTGCCAGTCAGCTAGGTGGCCTAGTGAATGGAGTGCCAGGTCTGGAGTCAGGAAGACCTGAATTCAAATCCTGCCTCAGATGAGTTCACTAGCTGTGTGACCCTGGGCAAGTCATATTTACCTCAGTTCCCTCATCTGTAAAATGAGCTGGAGAAGGAAATGGCAAACTACTCCAATATCTTTGCCAAGAAAACACTAGATGGAGAAGAGTCAGACATGACTGAACTACAAACATGCCAGGCAATGTTTACAAATATTTCATCTGAAGTTCATAACAACCCTGACAGGTAGATACTATTATTATCCTTATTTTACAGGAGAGAAAACAGGCTGATAGAGGTTAAGTTACTTGCCCAAGGTCACATAGCTGGGAAGTATCTGAAGTCAGATCTTCACTTGGGTCTGCTTGTCCCCAGGTCCAGCCCCCAGCACCGAGCTGCCGGAGGGCAAGGCATGCTGCTGAGCCTTGGGGAGACACAAGAAAGGCCCCAAAGAAAAGCAAAAACAGTCCCTCCCCTCCGGATATGACCTCAGAGGGAAAACACTCACAGTAAGGGAAGCTGGAAAAGTGTAGCAGAAGGTGAAGCTTTAACTAAGAGGCTGAGGAAGCCAGGAGGCAGAGGTGAGGAGGGAGACAGTTCAGCCTTGAGGAACAGCTAGTGAAATGGCCAGTCAGGAGGTGGATTGTCAGGTGTGAGGAAGGGAGGGAGGGGTCTAGGCAAGAAGCCTTAAAAGATGAATGGGAGGTTTTATGTTTGCTTTCAGAGGTAATAGGGAGCCACTGGAGATGATAGAGTGAGGGGTGATATGGTCAGATTGTAGCTTTAGGAAGATTGACACCTGAGTGAAAGATGGATTGGTGTGGGGAGATTTGAGGTGAGGAGTTAACCAGCAGGTATGGATAGTAGCCCAGGTGGCAGGTGATGAGGACTGTGTGAGAGGAGAGAAGGGGGTGTTTGTGTAAGCTTTCACCAAAGTAGAGACAAGGTGACTTGGAAACGCTTGGGTATATGGGGACAAAAGAGAGTTGGGTAGAGGATGGCACTGAAGCAGCAGGGTGGAGAGGATTCTGGTCCCCTCAACAGTCCTCAGCAGGAAGTTAGGAAGGAGGTGGGGGGAGGGGGAAAAGATGAGACCAGAGCTGGGGTCCAGACTCAGCCAGAGAAGGGCTAAGTCTTGTGCCAGTTTCAAGGCTCCCCTAGTCTCAGGCCCCTGATGAAGCAAGGATGAGTGTGGGCCCCAACATCAAGGTTCTGTCTGGTGTCAGAGCACAGCCTGGAGCTGGAGTCTGGATTCCCCCACAAATATGGGATCAGGACTTGGTCAGAGAGGCCAGAGCAGAGATTTAGACTCTGGACAGAGTCTGGGCTGGGTCTGGTCTCCTATTCAGAACTCAGCTGGGATCATGATTCAATATGGTGCCAGGGTCAAGGCCTATTGTGGGCTTTTGGTCAACCAGAGGCACAACTAAGTTTGGTTGTCCTGGACTTTGCCCAAAGGCTTCTTCAGCCACAAGAACATCAACTAGCTGCATGCTAATTACCAAGGATAATTAGCTAAAATAGGAAACGGCTTCTTCCCAGTCCCACCCCCTCACTGCACCTCACCCTGCCCTAGCCCTGCCTCCACTCCACAGATGCCCTGGTATCTATCAGCTTTGGTATTCCAGACTAGTGTCCTGGGGTCTGCTCCCTCTTTGGGGCCTGTTCCCTCCTTGGGGCCTTCTTTCCCAAACTGTTTCCTTCCACCCCACCCCTCCCATGGCCCACCTGAATTTGCCTTGAGTTAATTTTTGGACTTGTTTTGTATACCTTGTCACAGGTGCCCAAATGATGGGCTCTACTTATGGCTTCACACTTCACCCTGGGGTCAAGGTTGAGGACCAGTATAGGACTCAGGTCAGGTCTCACTATAGTATCACATTTAAGGCTCATTCTGGGCCCCAAGGTACCAGTGCTAGGCTCAGGAATGTGTTTAGAACAGGGGTCCAGGTTATTCCAGAGCCAACCTCAGGGCTCAGTCCAATGCCAAGGTCAGGGCTCCATGTGGGATTAAAGAGCTCAGTTTATAGCTGATATCAGAACTCAGTGATAGACCAATGTCAAGGCTTTAATTCAATCTCATTGTGGACCAAAATCAAGCCTCCAAGTGGGGCTGAGGTGGCAGAGAAGAGTCCCTAATCGGAGGTGGGGAGTGGGGTGGGGCGGACACTCTCGACTGGGCCTTTGCCAAAAGGCCACCATATTAAGAAAGGCTGAAAGCAAGGACTTCTTCAGTATCAGAGAAACCAGAGTTTACCACCCGATTAGCAAGTGTAATTAGCTAAAATAGTAAGCTGCTTCTAACCCCACCCCCACCTCCTGGCATTCTCCCTGACTTGGCTTTTCCCTCCAAAGCTCTCTTGCTGGTGGTTTCTCATTGCCCTCAGGTCTTCAGGGCTGGTGACCTGGAATCCATTCTTCCACTCCAGCCTTGTGTTTCAAGGTGTCTCTATCTTTCTCACCAGATGAATTTAAGAGATTGGTTTTGGACACATTTCATGCTTATCCAAGCAGGTGGGTTTTTTCTTTCCCTCTTTGCCATATGTGACAGAATGGTGAGTTCTGGCTTTAGGCTTAGGGCCAAGTCTGGGGTTTCGGTTTATAGACAGACGGAGGGCAGGATCAAAAATCAGCCCTTTTTTGGAAAGTCGTGGCTAGATGCAGGGCATGTGTTAGGGCTCAGTCTGAAGCCCAATCAAAGCTAAGCCTGGAGTCCCAGGGTTCAAGACTGAAGCACACTGGTTCAGGCAAAGGGACTCTTAGACTCCACCTCACGCCCATCGATTAGGGAATGGCACATGAGTGTGGTGGAATACTATTGTTCTGTAAGAGATGATGGATGGGATGGTTTCAGAAAAACCTGGGAAGACTTGTATGAACTGATGCAGAGGGAAATGAGCAGAACTGGGAGAACAATTTACATGACGACAACATTGTAAAGAAAAACAATTTTGAAAGACTTAGAAAACTCAGATCAACATGGCAGCCAGCTGTGATTCTAGTGGAGAGATGAAGAATGTCATATACCCCCAGACAGAGAGGTGAAGGACAAATATGCAGCATGAGACATGTTTTTGACGTAGTTAATATAGGAATTTATTTTGACTTTTAAGTTATTTGTTGCAAGGTTTTTTGATTTGGGGGGGGGATGGGAGAAGTAAGAGAAAACAATTACTTGACAATTGAGGGGGAAAGAAAAAGCCTAGTCTGTAGCCAAGATCAGGTTTCAGAGCTGGAGTTAGGTTTATTCCAGAGCTGGGGTAAAGTTTAATCTGGGAAATTAGGGTCAGGGATCAGTGCAGAGCAGAGCCAGGCTTATTCTGGAGATAGTGTTAAGCAGAATTGTAACTGGAACGGGATGATTGGGGCTTGTTCCAAGGCCATGACTTTAAGAAGGTGCTGGAGGGCCATGGACTCCTACATCGTAGTCATAACAAGTTTAGTGCCTATTTCACAAGAATAATTCATTAAAACAGGAAAGCAGCCTCCTCCCACTCAGTAGCTAGCTTTCAGTCACACCACACATAAGGTCCTCCCTGACCAGGGCCAGCCCTGCCCTCTCCCTCCCCCATCTTTGACTGCAGACTGGAAGTTACCTTGGGTCTTCAGGACTGATCAAGGCTGGTCAGTCCCAGGGCCTCTCCTTCCACATGGCCTTGTGTCCCACTGTCTCTCAGCAAATAACCTCCCACTCCCACCAATTTGTTGTGAGATGTTAATTTGTAGAAACATGTCATACATTTGCCTGTGTTCTTGATCAGTCAGGGTTCTGAAGTTCTAGCTCTGGAATCAGGGCGGAGTCTAAGCCCAGCACTCAGGTTTAGTCTGGAGCAGGAGCCAGGGCTGTGATCAAGGCACTGTCTGAGGTTATAGTCAGGTTCAGTGTCCAGATCAGAGTCCAATATAGATACATTCTGAACCCTGGGTCAGAGTTGAATCCAAGGCTGGAGTCAGGGCTGTCTGGAGCTAGGGCCAAGGCTCAGTCTGAAGCCAAAGTCAAGGATTTGGGTTGAGTTAGGGCTAGGCTTAGGGCTCAGACCAGGGCTGAAAATAAGGCTCAGACTGGGTGGCCACACTTAGTCTAAAGACAGTCAAGGCTCAGTATGGGGCCAGGTTCAGGGACTGGTTCAAGGCTGAGGCCAGGATCCAGACTGAAGTTAGAGATTAGGGCTGAGTGTAGGGTCAAGGTCAGACATCAGGGTTCAGTGCAGGGCCAAGGTCAAGGCTCAGTCTAAAGCAGGCTTATTCCAAACTCTGAGTTCATTCCTATGCTGAGGAAGTGTAGTTCAGTTTGGTGCCAGAGACAAAGGTCAGTAAGTACCTAGAACAGGGCTCAAAGGCTTTGTGGATGCAGAGCCAGGGCTCAGTCAGCGGTCATTATGGAGCCTGAGCATGACAGAGTTTGTCCCAGGTCTAGGAGCCAGGTTCTATCTGTGGGATGAATCAGGCTCCTTTTGGCCTTCAGGTTCATCCATCAGAAGACTGTCTGTGGTCAGGGTTCCACCAGAGCTTAAAGGGTCAAGGTTCAATATACACAAGGGGTCAGGCCCTCTGGGGCTAGGGTCAGACAAAGCTACAATTCCAAGAGCTGACTGGGATATTGCTTCAGGCTGCTAAAATTTAAAGCATACTCCTATTACTTGGAATCCTTCAGCAAAATAGTAATAACTGAGCTTAATACCTACTTAGCAAGAGCAATTAGTTAACTTTGGAAGCAGCTTTCTTCTCCCTGCCTCACGGCATCTTTCATGGCCCCATTTCCTGGCCCACCCCCCACACCTCCCCTAAAGGCCAGGACATCTTGAAGACTGGTGACTTAATGCCTCCTCCTTTTCCACAGGACTTTCTTGGAACTATGGAGAGCCCCAAGCCCTCTCAAGCCCTCCTCCCTCAATTTGTTTTCAGATGATTTTTAGACCTATTTCAACTGGCTTGATTAAAGCACATTTTGCACCCTCCCTTCCTCGAGGCACCCAAATTAATCAAATGTTGAGTTCCTACCCTAAAGCAGGACTCTGGGTTCACTCTGGTACAGTCTGGAACAGGAGACAAGATTCATCCCAGAGTCAGAATCCTGCTTCCATCTCCTATCTGGATCAAGTCTGGCTTTGGTCAACTCAGGGCTCAGTCTGGAATCAAGGTTGGGACTCAATCTGGGAGTAAGGTCAGAGGTCAGTCTGTCATCAGTGTGAAGGACAGTCTTGGCCAGAGGTCAGGGTTTAGTGTGGTGTTGGTGTAAGGGCCCAGGCAGGAAGTAGGGCTGAATTAGGGGCCAAGGTCAAGGACTAGATTGGGGCCAAGTTCAGGACTGGGTCTGGGAATCAAGGCTCATTAAGGAGATGGGGTCAGGGACCAGTCTGGGGTCAGGTTTCTTTTTCTTTTTCTTTTTTTAAGCAATCGGGGTTAAGTAACTTGCTCAAGTTTACATGGCCAGTTATTTCTGGGTGTGGTGCTGAGTATCTGAGCCCAGATTTGATCCAGGTCATCCCGACA
>NW_027185797.1:40504181-40532317 GCF_028583685.1 Petaurus breviceps papuanus
CTTGAGGACAGGGACTTTCTAATGTTTGATATTTGTTAAGTCCAGTGCTAGTACAATAGCTGGCACATAGTAGATGCTTAACAGACGTGTTTTCATTCATTCTTTTAATTCTCAGCCCAGGATTCCCTGACCCAAGCCCTAGAGAATATTGCTTACTGAATTAACATTAAATAAAAAATATGAGGGGCACCTAGGTGATCCTAGAGTCAGGAGGACCTGAGCTCAAATCTGGCCTCAGACACTATCTGTGTGACCCTGGGCAAATCACTAAACCCCAATTGCCTCCTTCTCCCCCCAAAAAAAATCATCATTATATATTATCTGTCAACTTTATAGCACTATACAAGGTGTCCCAAAAGTCTCAGTGAAGTTTTAAACTTTACTAGCTTAAAGCTTTTTGGACACCTTGGAAAAGTGAAGGAGGATGTGGCATAGTGGGATACAAATCTTTCCTTTGACAATTCCCGGCTATGACCATGGGCAACTCACTCAACTTCTGGGTATCTTGGTATAATGGCAATGTAAATGAGAAGATCTTTCCCATCCATTAATAAGCCCATGTGACCTGCTTGAGTCACATGAATCTGTGGTAGGAGGAGCTTGCCTAGCAAGTGGAGCAGGAAGGGGTGGAGCAGAGCTGAGAGGAAGTTAGTGAGAGCAGTCAGAACTGGTAATGAGAGCACTTAGAGCTCAGGCACAGAGAGGAAGCAGGCAGCAAGTTGTGAGTGTTGGTTTGTGGGAAGGCCCCAGCAGGGGGAAGGGAAGGCTTGGGGATGGCAGTGCTCCCTGCGTTGTTTTTGTCTATAGATTTCTTTGTTGCATTGATGGATTTGTCTTTCTGGTGTTGGGATTCACCTTTCTGGTGTTTGAATAAATGTTTTGGTTCTGTATTCCATGGGTAGAGTCTGTTATATTTTGTGATTCAGAATTACACTGGCATATTCATAACCACCATAGGCATTGTGAATATTGTATTG
Organism: Petaurus breviceps papuanus; assembly: GCF_028583685.1. Taxonomy (NCBI): domain Eukaryota; kingdom Metazoa; phylum Chordata; class Mammalia; order Diprotodontia; family Petauridae; genus Petaurus; species Petaurus breviceps. Next base: position 40,505,159 of record NW_027185797.1, read on the forward strand.
GTGCTATATTTGGTGGTAAGGATGGTACTGCAAAGTATCAGACCTCTATTTGGAGGCAGAAGGGCTTTAGGGAGAGAAATGGATATCCCAGGGTGGGAGGATTTACCTTATTTGTCCCTAATAAGAGAATGGGCTAAAAGCGCAGGACTCTGTGAAAACTGGGAATCGAGGCTACGGAAAGGAGAACCTAGAGATTTGGAAAGATGTTTGCAAGGAATACCAATAGAACCTGGGAAAGAACTGTCAGGGGTATGTAGGAGAGACTGGGCCTTGCTAGCAAGTTATCACCTTATGTGTAAAAGCAGAGACGAGCTGCTGGAAGAGAAAGCTCAGATAGAAAGGGAGTTGGCTGGTTTGCATAGGAATATTTCTGTGCTACAGCATTTGGGCTCTCCTTTAGAAGAGTAAAGCATGTGTGTCATCTGTCACAGTGACTTACAGGCCCAGCAGCTGCTTTTGTGTCCTCCAATGCAGCCATGAGTTCCATGTCAAGTGTGTCAATAAATGACTCAAGGAAAACCAGACCTGCCCAATTTGCTGGAAAACTGTGGGCAAGGTGCCCTGGGAGGCCCCCTTGGGGGCAACAGTGGCCCAATGAGCCTAGGGAGCAGAAACCCAGGGGGATGCCCCAAAGTACAAGGTTTTGTCCCCCATGCCACTCCAAATTCCCCTCCCCCCTCCCATTCAGAAAGATTTACATTTACAAGTTTGGAAGACTTTTGGTTGGATAGAAAAGAAATAAGGAAAATCTCTAATGGAATATGTATGAGAATCCCTAAGAATTATTTTGGAAGGATATTATCTAAATCAGGATTAGCAGCTTGAGGAATACATGTATTGACTGGAGTAATAGATTCTAATTATCAAAGAAAAATTTTTGTGACATTCTAAAATTTAGGTGAAGAACCTATACAGTTTTGTAAAAATTAGAACAGTTCAAGTGATCGTGATTCCTTGTGAACCAATACCCCTTGTGAAAACTGACTCTCCTTTGGATGATTACCAAACTGTACTCTTAACTCATATATTTTACTGTGAATGAGACTACGATAGTGGGTTCATGTACTCCAGAAGCACATGTATCTACCCTGCTTCTGGTGATTGTCTATTTCCTTTTGGCTTTTAGTTTGTTAAACCTGTTTCTTAGATTTGTTTCCTGCAGGCTTAGTACCACCCACCTGCAGATGTCTGATCACTTAAGTGGGATATCACCCCCTCTCGATGACTGTGATGTGTCACCCCTGGACCTGGCATCAGTCAAGCTCCAGATGCCAGCTAAAGAACTGACCTCTGGAATGGGACCTCTTGGAACAGGGACAGCTCTACGTTCAATTTCAGCAGGAAGTAGCTATGGAAGAAGAGACCTTTGCCTCTTACCCCAAGATTTTGGGCCCCATTCATTTGAGGGGGGACCGATGGAGTGTTTGTGCTCAAGCCCCACCCTAAGATATTGTTTTATGTGCTTATTTTGTGTCATCCCTGTTATATTGTTGTAAAGTTCTGTTGACACCAGTTACCCCTAAATTCCCATTAACCTGTGTAATGGACGCGAAAGATCTTGGGGTAGTATATAATGAGCTGAGGGAGAGAGAGGAAGCAGGCAGCAAGCTGTGAATGTTTGTTTGTGGGAAGACCCTAGCAGGGGGAAGGCTTGGGGATAGCAGTGCCCCCTGAATTGTTACTATATATCGATTTCTTTGTTGCTATGATGGATTTGGCTTTCTACTGTTGGGATTCAGCTTTCTGGTGTTTGAATAAATGTTTTGGTTCTTTCTTTCATGTGGAGAGTCCATTATATTTTGTGATTTAGAATTACGCTGGTATATTCATAGCCGCCATAGTTGATGTGAATATTGTGTTGACTCTACACTTGGTCAGGTAAGACTACGTTAAGACACAGTTACTAATAAATAACCTGTCTGCTGGTGGAGGGGATTTCCACACCAGAAGTTCTGTGAGTCAATTAAATTACAGGCCATGGACTAAGACTTGTATAAAAGCACTTAGCACAGTGCCCAGCACATAATAGGCATTATATAAATGCTTATTCTCTCCCCCTAAATATTAATGGTGCTCATATACATGGTCCCATTCTGTTGAAGATGAACCAGAGCATTCAGTGTTCAGTAACAAGAACTAGCATTTATATGGCCCTCTAAGGTTTGCAAATTCACACAACCACCTAGAGAGGTAGATGCTATTATTAGCCCCATTTTACAAATGAGGAAACTGAGGTTCAGAAAGGTGATAAGACTTTTGGGGGGGGGTGAGGGTGGGATTCAAACCTATTGACCAAAGTCCTTCACTTCCTCATTGAAAACTTCACTTCCTCATAATAACACACACACACACACACATCTCTGAGGAGGAAATGAGATAATGCAACGGGAAGCATTTTGTAAACTTGAAAGTGCTATCAGCTCCTACTTCTCTCCTTTCTCACTCCCAATCCAGACCCTTAGCCAACAGGAGCTAAATGGCTTCTTAGTATACATAACCACAGTTCAACTACAAACTTTTAGATTTCTTTCTTGTTATATGCAATATATATTTCTACGTATATACAATATATGTAGCTACACTCACTATATGCTATATTACATACAGAAAGGTAGCATATAAATATCACACTGAACAGAAAATTCTTAAATAAAATTACTTTATAGATGGAAGTCTTATTTTATATGTGCATATCTATTGTCCAATGAGAACACAAGGCATTCCTAAAGTCCTTGTGAAGTTTCGAACTATTAAAACCTGGAAAGGGTAGGAGGCTTCTCTGTATTCATATCTTGAATTAGCCCAACGCTGCAACAGAAAAATGCTGAACACAACTTGCTCGCATGCATTTCACACTCATTACAAGGGAACCACTTAATCATCGCCTACTGGCTATGAGGAGATGTAAAGAGTTTCTCTGGCAAATGACGGGAAACAGCATATAGGTGACGCATAGCCCACAAAAAGCCTCTGAGCCTGATCTAGCCGGTATACTTCCACTAAAGTCCCTGATGCCTCATCCCTCCTAGTACCTGGGAGGTGACCCCGGCTTTTTCTGAGATGACACCTAGTGGAAATCCTAACAAAAGAGGAAGGCTTGGGACCAGACCAGCCAAGTTCTTAAGAGACTCATCACCAGATTGGCCGGCAGGTGATGAATGTTTCCACCCCCGGCCACTCTTGGAGACCATCTGGCTAAATTGTCGAGGGGCTGCGATCTGAGTCAGTGGAGATATTGCCCACACCGATGACATCGTAGATCCTTGATGTAAGGAGGCATGGTGTGGGCACATTACGATGCAGTCGAGGAGCGTAGAGCTGCCGGCAGAAACCCCTGCGATCTGGGACGCTTCTTTCCTAGAGGCAATGCCCACAGTGCCAATGCAAAGCCCGGGTCACACTGTACCGACCGTGTCACCCTTCTATAACCTGCACTACGCGTCTGGGAATGCCTTCGGGCCAGCATCCTCTGCAGGGCTCTCTGAGTCCCGTATATCTACAGGAGGAGGGGGGTAAGGGGACGGGAGTCATTCAGGCCCGCTGCAGCACCTGGCTCCACGCCCGCTAAACCTGGAGCTCTGAGAGCTCAGGGCTGAGGGGAGGGGGAGAAAGGAGAAGAGGGCGCGACGCGCCTGCGCACTGCGGCGCAGGCACACGGGGTCCCGGCGTTGCCCCAGGCAGCGCCGCGCGCCCGTTGCCAGGTAACGTCAACAAAGCAACCCTCTCCAGCCGGGTCCGCGCGCTCCTCCCCCGGCCCCCCTCTCGCCGTCCCCCGGACGCGGTGACGCGCCGGCCCCGGGAACAGGCGCCGTCGCCCGGGCAACACTGGAGTTGTTTGTTCGGAGCCTCACGTGGTTGCGCGAGCCTGGGCAGCAGCCTGACAGGGAGGCCGCAGTGACCCCCCAGCCCCAGTGGGGCCCCGGGCCCAGCCCCCGGCTTCCAAAGCATCCCTCCTCTCCCGGGGCTCCTCTGCCCCTCAAGACCGCCCCGCTGGACCACTAACAGGGACTGTCCCCTGGAGACACCCACAGTCACACACAGTCTGTCTCATACACACACCCAGAGTTACACAGAGCTAAACACACCAACTGCACACCCTCCCAGGTACACACACACACACACACACACACACACACACACACTCACTAACGCGCACACGCATGTCCCAGTCTTTCCCTGTCACACATGCAAAGGCACAGGTTCACACACACACACACACACACACACACACACACAAGCACACTAGCCCAGAGGAACAGTTCCACACAAAGACACAGACACGAGCCCATACCGTGCACCATCCCATCCCCAGGCAAAAAACCACGGCTCCCGTCCCAGCCCAGAGCAACCCCCCAGGGAGGGGGAGAGGGAGACAGACCCTGCTCTGGCCGAGGGCCCCTCCGTCCAGTCCCTCCATCCTTGCGTTATCCTTCCCTCTGCCAGCCTGGGCTGTAATGAATGCAACTTCAGGAGCTCCCCCCACCTTCACTGCCACATGTGACCGGGGCCCGAGCCAATCTCCCTTCGCTGAGAAAGAGACAGAGACAGAAACAGACACAGAGCGTGAGAGACAGAAACAGAGAGAGAAAGACAGAAGCAGACAGAGGGAGAGAGACACAGGGACAGAGAGAGACAGACAAAAAAAAAGAGAGAGGGAGAGACAAATGGAGACAGAGACAAAAACAGAGAGACAGTGACAGTTTCAGAGAATGAGAGAGAATGAATGAGAGACACAGGGAGGGAATAAGAGGGAAAAGGCAAGGGGAGGAGGAGGGGCAGACACAGAAAGAAATATTGTGTGTGTGTGTGTGTGTGTGTGTGTGTATAGCTCTATATCTCTTACGGGTGGGTGTTTGAGGGTTCTGGGTTAGTTCTTGTGTTTGTTGCATTCTAAGTGTGTGTATGTGTGTGTGTGGGAGGGGTGTCTGAGGATGTGTGTAAGTACCTGTGTTGAGGACTTGATTTACGACTCATTCTCCCTCTCAGGTTTGAGTCTCTCTCCCCATCACTTTCTATGACTGCCCTCAGATTTTCAGGTGGTGATTTATTTGATCTGAGCATGTTTCTAGGCTTATAGGGAACTCCCATGATGGAAACTCCCTCCACTGGAATGACAATTTGTACCCAACAGTTTGGAGCTGAGGGAGAGTGACTTGCCTGTAGTTATCTGGCAGGTAAGTTAGTGTCCGAGTCAGTCCTTGGACACAAGTCTTCTTGCCCCCAAGTCCAGGGCTCTACCCATTCCACCACACTGCCTTTTATTGGTCTTCTACATTGTATATGCTGCTGTATACAGGATTCTGCTTTTGTTGACACAGTTACCATTAGACAATAGCATAAAGTAAATATGTTTTAATGTAACACAATGGTATAAGACAACAATGTATAGTGAACCAGCTACATAACGGAGAAGCAGGAGAGTGGAAAGAATGCTGGATTTTGGTTCAGAGGGAATGAGTTAAGTTTTACCTTGCCTACTCACTCTTTGTCATGACCTAGGACAAGGCATTTAATGATTCTAGCTCTCAGTTTCCCTGTCTGTAAAACATGAATCTGGATTAGAGGTCTCCTGCATCTCTAAGTCTCATGATCAGAAGTGGACATAAAGGGGAGTGTCAGGAGGCTAGCGGCTTAGCCAAGAACCCAGGGCCAGGAGCAAGAGAGAAAAAGGGGTAGCCCCTTGCTGCCTGACTCACCTCGGCCATACCTAGGCCCTGACATCACCCTGTCCCGGGCAACCCCAGACAAGCCAGACTGAATCACAGCCAGTGTCCCCTCCCTGCCTGCCACAAGCCACAGGCCTCTCTCCGCCTCCTCCACCTCCTCATGGTATGTCTGGCCCTCTGGCCTATGGGGCGCCCCCTCACTGACCTCTCTGCTGGCCTGGAGGGTAGCGTGAGTCAGGGACTGGACCACCCCTGACCAGCCCCAGGAGGAAGTTTGCGGCTCAGGAGGAAGAGGGGCGGGCCCCCAGAGGAGCCAGGCCAGGGAGGGGGAGAGCTTCTGGGTTCCAGAGGCCGAAGATGTCATGTGTAAAGGTGTGTGGGGCTCCCAGAGTACAGCAGGAAAGCCCTTCAGAGATCCCTGTCAGCACCGCCCCCAGTACTGTACATGGAACAAAAGCAGCCCGGAAAGGCAAAGAATCAGGCCAGACCTCCCAGGGAGAAAGTGTCAGGAGTGAAAGGAAGCCTAGAAAGAAAAATGGGGATTTTTTTTTTCTTTGTGTATCTGATGCAGCCATTTCTCCAGCATTGGAAGGTTCATGAAGCATGACTTTCTTTCTTAAGAGCCTTGTGTGGGAGAATCACAGATTTCGTATTAGAAATGGCCTTTGAGATCATCTGGTCTAAGCCCTGGACAGACATACTGCAAATAATCGGAATCATGACACTTCTATGGCATTCAGCGTTCACAGGGCACTTTACAAGTATTCATTCATTTGGTTATCACAACAATCCTGTGAGTCAGAGCCTTTTATTATCTCCATTTGACAGAGGAGGAAACGTGCCCAGGATCACCCAGTCAATACTCATCAGTTAAGGACCTACTATGTGCCAGGTTCTAGGCTAGTGTCTGAGGCAAGATTGAGACTCCAAGTCCAACTTCTTATCAGTCAGGTCAGAGGTATCAAACACGGGACCCAAAACCCTCCCAAGTGTGGCTAGAACCAGATGAAAATGTAATTCCTATCTGGTTTTTATGTATTGTGATGTACCAATAAAAAAGGAATACATATGTAAACATATACATGCAGTTTTTTTTTTTAAAGCAATCGGGGTTAAATAACTTGCTCAAGGTTACACAGCCAGTTATTTCTGGATGTGGTGCTGAGTGTATCTGAGCCCGGATTTGATCCAGGTCATCCCGACACTGGAGCCGGTGCTCTTACTCACTGAGCCACCTGGCCACCCCTAAGCAATTGGGGTTAAGTAACTTGCTCAAAGTTACACGGCCAGGTGTTTCTGGGTGGGTGCTAAGTGTCTGAGCCCGGGATTCGATATCCAGGTCTTCTCAACACTGGTGCTGGTGCTCTTACCCGCTGTGCTACCTGGCCACCCCCTACATGCAGTTTTTTATGCAGTCCATATGGGGGACCCTTATGGACAATTTGGTGGGCCCCATTTCTGTTTGAATTTGACATCACTGTACTAGGCCATTATTATGCCCCATTTTACAGAGGGGAAAATTGAGACTCAGAGTGACTTGCCCAAGGTCCCTCAGCTAATAGCGTACTATATTTACTAGCATTCTAGGGCAGGGCTTCTTAAACTTTTTCCACTCTCAAACCCTTCAGCTCTTCTTAAACTGTGGGTCCCCACAGAGAAGGGAATAAACAGATTTCACACACACACACACACACACACACAGAGTCTGGCACACAGTAAGGCAGCATAGCTTTCTATATAAATATATCACTTACTGTGTGCCAAACTATACTAAGCATAGTCTCATAGCAACCCTGGGAAAGTAAATGCTATGTTACTGTTGAGGAAACTGAGGAAGTCTCAAGAGAACTGATTTCCCCAGAGGCACACAGCTAGTAAGAACTTGGATCTTCCTGATTTCAAGCCACCTAGTTGCTGAAGGTTTGCCAAATGCTTGCTGTATTTTAACTTCTGTACCTGCTTCCTCTCTTCGATAGAACGTGAATTTCTCACTATCAGGGTCTGTTTCATTTTTGTCTTGACATTCCTAGCACCTAAGAGCTGCATAAATGTTTATTGATTGATTGATCGATTTTTCGATATGAATGATTTCATTGGATCCCCACGAGAACCTTATGAAAGAGGAAACTATAGAGATTTGGGTTGGACAGAGTGGAGAACTGAGCCACACAGCAGTTAGCGTGAGAACTAGGTCTCTCCTACTTCAGGTCCAGCCAGTACTGCCATAGAATCAGAAGAATGGGAAAACAGAATCCCATATTGGGAAGGGGCATCATAGGCTCAGAGGCTCATAGATCATTGACTTCGTGCCTCTCCAAGGACAGAGACGTCAAGATCTCCTTCTTGATTTTCCCATCTTTCCCCAGGTCTCACCACAATCCCTCCAGGTTCCTCTTTTTGACCTCTGCACGAATGAATGGGGGTAAGAAATTAACCGCTGGTCACGTCTCTCTTCCTTCCCCGACGTGTGCTTTGGGAATGAGGAGACTCCGGTTTTAGTCTCTCTGCTATCCGACTCATTTACTGGTCGTGTGACCATGGGCAAATCCCTTTTCTTCTTCTGGGCCAAAATTCTCTGCTCTGGACAATGAGGGTCTTAGAAATAATGACTGATAAGGTCCCTTCCAGGGCTAATACAGTATGGAAAGGCATCACAGTGATGTGTCTCTCCTTTCCCACCTGCCCTCCTAACTATTCCAATCCACAAAGAGTTTTTCTTACTCTGAGCCCTGAGAATGAAATGAGTAGTAACAATAAGAAAACATGTTCTACCTTCTCCATTACATAATAACCATGCTCTTCATCCTCCATTAAAATAATGCACATTTTTTCTAGAGGCAAGATGTTATTGTGTAAAGGGTGTGAAATTTAAAGTCAGAAGATGTGGGTTCAAATCCTATTTGCTCCTCCCCCTCCCAAACTGTGTGACTTTGGTCTAGTTACTTGACAGGAAACTGGCCTCAGTTTCCTCATCTGTAAAGTGAAGGGGCTAAACTGAGTGATCTATAAGGTCCTTTCTGGCTCTTCCCTTATGAGCTTATGAGACCTTTAAGGTTTACAAAGTGTTTCCCAAGCAAACACTCTGTGAAATCGATAAATTACTATTCTGATCTCATGAAGAAAAAAATCCGAGACTTGGAAGAGTTTGGATGGCCCAGAGTCACGCTGCTAGAAAGGGTTGGTAAAGATGGGTCAAATGAATCTCTTTAATAGAAATCTTTGTGTCTCTGGGTTCTGTGGGACCTGGTAGAAGGGGGCGGGTAGACATGATGGGTGAGAGCTCGGACCTTGTAAAGTTATCCTCAGACTCTTGCCCAACAGACCAGACCTGCTGACACAAGTTCCTGCAAGTTATCTCCATAAGCACAGAAACTGACCTCAACATTCCTAGTCCTCTTAGGGCAAGAGGACTCTGAAACTCCACAACAGGATTAAGTCCTAGGTTTCTCAAAGGTAAGATAATGACTTGGCTTCTAAGGGCCCTTCAAGCTCTGCCATTTCATGTCCTATGTATTAACATCCAGCCCCAGGGCTGCCATTCTACCTTCTAAGGCTTATAAAGTCTAGTATTCTATGTTCAAAGAGTCCTCCCAGCTCTGATATATGTCCTTTGTTCCAAGATCCTTCCTGGCTCTGTCATGCTTTCGTCAGAGGGGTCTCCAAGGTCCAAAATTCTCTATTACATCTTCTAAGGACCCTGCCAGCTCTGGAATTCTGTGATTTGTGTTCTTAGCTGTAGCATTCCAACATTCTCTGATCATTGTCAACAGCATTGGGCAGTCTTCTTTTTTCCAACCACTCCAAGGACTGACCTACCTACCAACAATGGAAATCAGATGCCACCAAAGTTCAAAACACTGCTTCAAGGCCCAAGAGTGAAAGGTGGGACCTTTGGGATAATGGAAAGTGCCCTGGACTGAGCGTTAGCATAGACTGGGTCTGAAGGTTGACTCCAACACTTCCTAGCTGTGTGATCCTGGGCAGATTCCTTAGTTCCTCTTTGAACCTCAGTTTTCTCATCTGTAAAATGGGAATAACCATACCTATAGTCCATACTGCATAGCATTGTGATGAGACTCAAGTGAGAAAGATACATGTGTGTATATATATATATATATATATATGTAGTTAAATCTAAATTCAATATAAATGTCTGTTATTGAGAGTACAGTTGTGTCTTTCTACTCAGAAGAGTCAGGCACTGAAGGGAATCAACTGAATTAAAGAAATATTTCTTTCTTAAGTACCTGTGGTGACAGCATTGTGCTAGGTGCTAGGAATAGAATAACCCAAATTAAACCACCAGCTCCTTCAAGGAGTTATCTTGCTATAGGATGGCCACACTTAAGTAAATACAAAATCGAAAAGCAGAGGAAATACAACGTACTTGGGGGTGGGGGAGAAAACGCTAACAAAAGTGTTGATGAAAAAACACTTCTTGTAGAGTAGCAGGTCGCTCTTGCACCACACATGCTTGAGAGGGAATTAATAATCCTATCAGGTGGAGGTGAGGAGGGGAAGAGGAGAAGTCCTGGAATGGGATGCCCCAGAGAAACAGCTGGATAAATCAACTCCAGGGATAGCCATGCCAAGTGATATCTGACAGAAGCTGGACAGCTGTCCCAGGAGATTGTCAAAATAATGCCTGGTGTCAGATGGAAAGTGAAGGTGAGCCCCCAGAACTTGGGAAGAGTAGGAGGGAGGCTTGGAGGCAGAGATTGAGAGCTGATGGTGCCACTACCCCTCCACAGCCTTTTCTTCTCCTCAGACTGACTTCAAAAATAGTTTCTCTTACTGAGTTGACTAACCCAAGAGTGAGACATACTGAGCTACCTGACCCTGAAGAGACTTGTTAAATTCCTGCGAAGGAGGCTATAGAAGGGATTTCTGCACTGAGGGTAAGACTGGACTAGATGATCCCAGAGGTCTAGCTCAAATCAAAGGCTTTCAGGGATCATAATTCAACTAAATGGTGCTGTCGGCCAGCTCCCAATCATCGGTAAGACCTTCTTCACCTTTCCTAGTCTTCAATTCTTTGGTCTTTTCTGAATCCTTCTCCTCCTCTCATTCTTTCTCTCTCCTTGATCCTACTTTTGTTCCCTTCCCCCTGCTTGGAGACTGGTCATGCCAACTATAATGAAACAGTCCAGTTCTAAAACTTGTCCCTATTCCACACAGTCAACAAATAGAATTTCAGAACTGAAAAGGACTTAAGAATGTTTGATCTGGGAGGGCCCTTAGAACATGGAGGACACCTGAGAACAGGGGATGTCAGAGCTGGGAGGGTCCTTAGAATAGGGGATGTCAGAGCTAGGAGGACTTTAGAACAGGGAAAATCAGAGCTAGGAGGGCCCTTAGAACAGAGAATATCAGGTCTGGGGGGGGGCCTTAGAATAGGGAATATCAGGGCTGGGAGGGCCCTCAGAATAGGGAATGTCAGGGCTGGGAGGGCCCTCAGAACAGGGAATGTCAGGGCTGGGAGGACCTTAGAACAGGGAAAGTCAGAACTGAGAGGGCCCTTAGAACATGGAATATCAGGTCTGGGAGGGTCCTTAGAACAGGGAATATCAGGGCTGGGAGGGTCCTTAGAACAGGGAAAGTCAGAACTGGGAGGGCCCTCAGAACAGGGAATGTCAGGGCTGGGAGGACCTTAGGACAGGGAAAGTCAGAACTGAGAGGACCCTTAGAACATGGAATATCAGGTCTGGGAGGGTCCTTAGAACAGGGAATATCAGGGCTGGGAGGGTCCTTAGAACAGGGAAAGTCAGAACTGAGAGGGCCCTTAGAACAGGGAATGTCAGGGCTGGGAGGGCCCTTGGAACAGAGAATGTCAGGGCTGAGAGGGCCCTTGGAACAGAGAATGTCAGGGCTGGGGGAGCCCTTGGAACAGGGAATGTCAAGGGTGGGAAGGCCTTAGAACAGGGAATGTCAGAGCTAGAAGGAACTTCAACACATTAACCATAGAATTTCAGAAGCACGAACGACCTAGAACAAAGAATAGATGTCCAGTCTGGAAGGGATCTTAAAACACAGAACGTCAAAAGTAGACAAGTCCTGAAATCATCCAGTATAGAACGTCAGAGCCAGGAAGGCTTTAAAGGCTAAAAAATGCAGTGGAGTGAAGTAGAAAAGAGGATAGAATTGAAAAGAGAGGACCTGAGTTGAATCTCAGCTCCCTGCTTACTATGTGAGCAAGTCACTGAACCTCTTCGGGTCTCAGTTTCCTCATCTGTCAAATGAAGTATTAGATATGCTGCTCCCCAAGCTCCCTTTCAGCTGGAGTCACATGAGATGTTCTAATACTCTAATTTTACAGAAGAGGAAACTAGGCTGAGTGTAGGAAAGGTCCAAAGCTATGCAGGATTATAAATGGAGGGTCTCCTGCTGGCTAGGCTGTGCCTGGTGGTGAACATAAAGTCGTTTCTGTTGTTAGCCTGTGTCAGTGGTCTGAGAAGAGAAATGTAGCGCTCCTCAGTTTGGGGACCTCCCAACTGAGTGCAGGTACTGGGCTTGGAGTCGAGAAGATCTGAGTTGAAATACAACCTCAGACACCTACTTGCTGTGTGACCCTGCGCAAATCACTTTTTGTTTGCCTCAGTTTCCTCAACTGTAAAATGGAGATCATAATAGCACCTACCTCACAGCATTATTATGAGGATCAAATGAGATGGTATTTGTAAAAATGCTTAGCACAGTGACTGACACATAGTAGGCACTCCCTTTTCCTCCCTTCTCCTCCCTTATTTCATCTCTGAAAGAGATTCTCTACACCCTGCCCATTAAGCTTCGGCCAGCGGATCTCAAAACACCTATACTTTTCACACTACATTTCTTTCTCTAAGGTCTCAATATTCTTAACCCCTAAAGGGACCTTCAGGGAATAGAAACCAGTTATCTGACTTCTCATCAAACGGGCATCCCAGAAACTGAAAGATCCAGGCATCTGAATTTCATACCCCTAAATTTCCTCTTCCAGGATGAGACTTTCCTAGATTAGTCTTTCCAGGTTTCGCTAAGTCATTAGCTATGTGACCCCGGGCAGTCGAACATTTCAGCTTTCCAGGCTTCATTCAGTTTCTTCATCTGTGAAAGAGGCTATTAGAGTTTGAAGTACCTCCCCTCCCTCTAAAGAGCTGGAAAACTGTGAGCAGTTCTCATTAACCTTTGGCCTGAGGGCTTTGCCTTCCCTGGCGGCTCCGTCCTCAAATGAGCTTCCTCTGTGTGAGGTGGTGTTGCCCCAGGTGGGAAGAAGGGGAGTAGGTTGTCGCTTCTGCGGTGCAGTCATTGTTGTTAGTCTGTGTCACCATTTCTGCTTATCCCTTTCAGCCTGGCCCACCCTGTCTGGTGGCCCCAGGGGATGCTTGGGCAGACAGGGGGTAGCCAAAGGGAGGGGGTGGAGGGTGGTGGCCGTCATGGTCTACCTTCACCCCAAGCTTTTTCCAGTCTCCACTCACATGTTCCTCAGTTTCTCCTTCTTGTTCTTTTTCCATCTCTCTTCTTCATTCCTCCCTCCCATATTTCCTTCTCTGTCCCTCTAGCTCCCGTTTTCCATTCAGCATCTCCCTTTCTGTTCCTTAGTCTATCCTCTTTGCCCCTGAGAGCCTTTGGTCTGTCCTTTCTGTCCCTTGGGCTCTATCCACTTGCTTCCCAATCTCTCCCTCTCTAGTTCTCAGTTTGCCCTATTACTCATTTTTTCCCTCTGTCCCTAAGACTCTCCCCTTTGTAGCCAGCTTTCCCTCATCCTGATCCTTTCTCTCTCTCTGTCTCTCCTCTGCTGCGCAGCTTTTGTCCCTCACGCTCCTCTCTCTGTCTCTCCTTTTGTTCTCTGTCTCTCTCCTATTTCTCAGGCTTTCTATTCATCAGTCTTGTTTCAGTCCTTCAATCTTCTTCCTTTTCCTTTCCCTCTCTCTCTTTCTCTCTCATTTATCAACCTCCCTCTTACTATCCCTCCTTTCTGTCTCCCAGTCTCCCCCTCAGTCCTTCTATCTCTCTCTTTTTAACTGTCCTCTCTGTCTCTCCTTCACTGTCTGCCAGTCTCTTTTCTGCCTCTTAGTCTCCTCCTCTAGGTTCCTCACATGCCCCTCCTCCCAATGTGTCTCCTCCTTTCTCTGGCCCTGACATTTTATGTTCTATGAAAGTAGGAATGCCTTTGATTTTGAAATGCAAAGAGTCTAACATCCCTGTGCTGGGCACTGTAGGGAAGGGAGAACCATATAAGCCTCGAGGGCTGGCAACTTGATGTTGCCTATGAACCGGGGCCTGTACCATCTCTGATTGTGTTGAGAGTGGTCTCAGAGCTGGGAGGGATCACCTAAAATTATAGGATTGTCGTGGTGTAAATCTGACACCTAATCCAATGAAACATAAATGGAAAGTGCCAGAAATTCCATCAGACAATCTGGGTTCTTCTGTTTACTACTTATGTTGCCTTGGGTGCTTAACCTGTCTGGAGCTCAACTAGGAGAGCTGGAGTGGACTAGTTCAGATCCCTCTGTTTATAGATGAAGAAACTCAGTCTTCCAGAGGTTAAGTGACTTGTCCAAGGTCACTAAGTGCAAAGCTGGGTCTTTAAGTCAGATCTGATCCGAAATCCAGTGTTGGGAAGGGATGCAGAACTAGGAAGGAATTCAACTGCATGTCCCAGATTCACGGTCCCTGGCCTCCCTGCCCCCACTTTTTCAGGTGTACTGGAATGAAACGCAGGCCCTGCAAGCTGCCAAGCTGGGACTGAAGGCCGAGCTAGAGCTAAGGCAACAGGCATTCATTAAGCACCCGCTTGTAGCAAACACTGTGTGCTAAGAGCTGTGCATAAAAGGGAAGGTAAAAGGTAACCGGTGCTCTCAGGGCGTTCACAGCGTAGTGAGGGAGACAGCGTGCAAACAGCAGCCATGGGAGCAAAGGAACTATAGACCGGCTAAACTGGAGATGTTCTCGGAGGGCAGGCGGCTTATTGCAAAAGGTGGGGCCTGGGGAGCACATTCCTTTCCCTTCCCAGTTTGTTCCGCGGTCAAATGAGGAAAGTAGACCAGATGCGTTCTAAGAGCCCTTCTAGCTCTGCGCTTAATAACAATCCTCCTAAGAAATAGACCCCGCATGTCTATAGGCTTCAAAACCATGTCCTGTCCCATGTCTACAGTGGTCACACGTGCCAGCCCCTCCGTAGAACCCGATTGGGTCAGGAAGGTGGCAAGGGGGAAGTTTGGGGCGTGGGCGTGGACTTGGGGGGAACACTTGGCCGGCAGCCGGGACTCCTGCGGGGAGAACGGGGTCCCCAAGACTCCCTCTGGGGCAGTTATCCCCGTCTTCGCCACTCTGCTCTTTTTTGGCCCTACCTGGCCTTCTCCTTCAAGCCCCGGGCGGCGGATAGTAAAAGTTTCTATTAATAACAGCCTAACAGCGCTCCCAGTGAGCCAGAGTTGGGGAGCTGCTCTGCGCAGGCGCGAGCGAGAAAGCAAGCGAGAGGGATTCCCTCTGACGTCATTGCTAGGATACCAAACAAACACTCGGAGCCCAGCCGATGAGCTCCATATATGGCTAATTGCGTCACAGGAACTCCGCTCGGGGCGGGGCGCTGACAGGAGGGATCCCCCTCCCCGCCGAAAGAGCGCGCTGGGGGCAGGGCGAGGGGGCTCCCGGGGGCACTTGGACAGGTTCGAGAGGGGTTGATCCTTTTCTCCGGAGCCCGTCCGGGGTCGGGCGCGTCCGGGGGTCCCGGGCCGAGCAGGCGGGAGGAGGCGGTGCCGGGATCTGGGCTTGGGGGAGGGTCAGGGCTCCCTTTGCGAGGGGGGTGACGTAAGCCGGGGGGGGGCGTGCCCCGCGCTATAAAGGAGCCCCGAGCTCGCCTGGCCTCTCATTCATAAGCTTTTCGGGAGCGGGGAGTGCGGTGCAGGAACGGAGCGGGACGGGCAGCGATTTTCTCCATCTCTCTATCTTACCAGGGCTTCTCCCTGCCGTGCCCGGACAGCGCCCGCGGACTTCGCTCTTTTTCTTGGTTGGCCCCGGGACTTAACTGTCGCCGCCGCCGCTCACTCTCCAGCTGCTTCCCAGGCGTGCGGGGCCGGGGGCCAGGCGGGATTCCACTAAGCGGGAACGCAGAGCTTGGAGCCAAGGGGGGACGGGGCCTTCTCCCCCTCCCCCTCGAGGGAAGATTTGCCCCCCCCTTAGCCCCCCGGCGTCGGACAAGCGGGGCAGGGGAGGGGAGGGGACGGGGTTCCAAAGAGAGAGAGCTCCCTCCGTCTCTCCACATTACAGCGTCGGGGGATACTACTTCAGGACTTGGACCTGACATCCCCATCCCCCCTGGACTTGGGGGCCACCGGGACCGCCGGACTCTTTATCGGTTTGTTTTTTTCCTCTCGTGCCGAGTCCCCCCACCCTCGGTCCAGCCTTGGCTTCCAGGCGGCCCCAGCGCGGTCACAGGCCACCCCCTGGGGTGCCCGGGGAGATGTTTCAAGCCTTCCCCGGAGACTACGACTCCGCCTCCCGGTGTAGTTCGTCGCCGTCGGCCGAGTCCCAGTACCTGTCATCAGTGGACTCCTTTGGCAGCCCCACGACTGCCGCTGCCTCCCAGGTAGGCGCTGGGGCCAGAAAGCCCTCCGTCGCCGGTCAGCAAGCAAGCTCAGGGTGAAGGGGATGGGGGTGGGGTGAGGGGCGCCGGGGTCCGATCGGAGTGAAGGGTCCGGAGCGATAGCTCCCTCACTTCCTCCCTGACACGGTTAACGAGGTGCCTCAGTTTCCCCACTGGACAAGGAAGCCAGCGGGTTAGACTGACCGCATACGGGCGGCTCGGTAGGTGATTAGTGTATAAACTGAAACTTGCTTCGGGAAAGACAACAAAACGTTGTCTTGCTAGCGGGGTCTCCAAGCGCAAACCTCTTTGCAATCTCCAGACAAACGAAGAAGAGTTGGAGCTCTGGCGGGCGGGAGCAAGGGCGGGGGGGGAGGGCGGTCCTGAACCCGCTTTGGGAGTTTTAGAGGGGACGCACGCCCCGAACAGAGCAGTGCAGGGGCCAGCTGGCTGCGCAGGGGGCTCTGCAAACAGGGACCCTGCAAACAATCTGGGGGGAAGGCACGGTGCAGGGCGCCCCCCATTCGGAGCAGACTTACTAGCCCAGGGCGCCCGAAGGGGAGGCGGGTCTCGAACCCCCTCCGCCTCCGGCGCTGGAACGTAACGGGGGACCCGTGCGTAAGGGCTGACGCGCTGGAATCCTCCGTCTGACGCGGGGCACGCACGGCGCTCGGCCCGCCCCCCTCCCCACCGCCGCCGCACCCCCTCCCCCTGACGTCCCGGGGAGTCTTCTATTTTGGAACGCCCGAGCCACGTTGCTAAGGGAGGCAGGGCGGGGGGAAGAGGCCGAGCCGCTGATTGGCTTCGGGAGCCGACGAGGGGAGCCAATGGCCTGCAAGAGTTGACTCCTTGCTCGCTGCGCCCCCCTCCTCTCCCAGGCATCCTCTCCCCGAGCCCAGTCCGTAACCTCTATAGTTGGAACCTGGGCCTCGTTATCGGGACATGGGAGGGGTAGCAGTGTAGCGACCCGACGAGGCTCGCGACAGGTCCCGGGAGCGCTGTTTTCAGACCCGGGATCCAGTCTGGGACCACGTTGTGTCTAATATAGAGTGCTCCCCGCCTCCCCCATGCCGCTCCATCGCGACATAGGACGACTGGGTGTCGCCCAGCAGCTGTGATAGCCCTAGGTCCTTGAGGGCGACCTTGGGTGGGGCCCAACGGGTGCAGCTGCAGCAGGAAAGCTGGGTAGAGGAGGAAAGCGGCTGTAGACGGAGGGAGGGATGGGGTTCGAGTACCCCTGCCTCCTCCCCTGGGGTTCAGGGATTGAAGGTCCCCCTCCCCCCCAGCGCTACGCTCCAGATATAACCCTCCAACCAAGTTCAAGTCCCAGCCAGGGCCCGAACTTGAACTCACGGGCGCCCGTGGGAAGTTCGGGGTTGCGTGTGCTCGCTAGCGCTGGCAAAGGCCCCGCCCCACCTCCAAGTTCAAAGCCACGCGGCTATTGGCGGCTGCGCAGGAGGGAGGGCCCCGTGGGGGGTGAGAAGGCAGAAAGAATCTGATAGATACTTTGGGGAAGCTTGGAGACTGGGGGGGGGGAGATGGAGAAACACCCCGGAGAAGGGAGGAGAGATAGCCACGGAGATCCTAGGACCTCCGTGCAGGCATCTTCACACCTGCCGGGCACCACTCAGCCAAACCTACCGCTCCAGCACAGTCCCAGGGAGCCGCGGGCTGCTGCCAGGCTCTCCCTTCCTACTATGAGACACAACCCCTCCGGCCTTTCAGTCCTGGGCAGGAGCTCAGACACTTCCCCTCTAGCCCATTGCTCCTGCCTTGCCCCGTCCCGGGGGCTCAGATGACAGCCCCGAGGAGAAGACAGGCGCATGCCTGTCCTACCTCATTTCCAAAAACCAGTTGGGTTCTTTATTGGTGGTGGCACCGGTGAAAGTTGATCCTAGCAGGGCTGTCAGAGCTGGAAGGGCACTTTTAAAGAATCCCTCTTCATCTCCCACAGCAGTGTGTATCGGCCTGAGAGGGGGAACAATCTTTAAAGCCCCAAAAGGGATTAAAAAGGGAAAGGAAGCAACTCAAGGTCATGAACAGAGCTGGAACCCAGTGCCCTCTCCCCGGGGCTTTTATCTATCCTGGCATTCAGGCAGGCCTCTGGATTTGAATCCTGTCTTTGCAAATATGCTTATTACTTGGGCATATATGCTCAAGGCATCCTGGGGCCTCAGTTTCCTCAGCTTAATCATCAGGAGGTTTAAAACTAGGTAATCTGTGAATCCTCTTTCTGGACTAAATTCGATCTTGTGAACTTGAGGACTATTCAGTAACTGGAGAGGAAGCTGAGGCACAGTTGGAAGAAACTTCCCAGCCACAGTGGAATCAGACCCCCTATCCCCATCAGCTTCTCCTCCTCCCTACCATCACTTTTCTTCCTTCTCCTAGAATCAGGGGTGGGGTTGGGGGTGGGGAATGTGTGTATGAGTGTGTGTGGGACCTGAGTCCCTCAGTCCTCCGGTCTCCGGTCTCTGTCCTACACAAACACACACATACACACACACAGCCACTCACACACACATCCACATGCAGGAGTCACCAACCTGGGTGTGAATCACCACGGGCTTGAGCTGTTCAGTGCAACCTCCAGAGGGGGAGGAAAAGCCAGGGATGTGAACGGCTCTCATTAACCACTGCGTCACGGTGTAGTGGAAGGGGGTAGGTGGTGGTGGCTTGGCTGCCTGTGACACGCACTCACCCAGTGGCTCACCACGAGGGTGTTGGGGGGGTGTGTATGTCTGTGAGTGTGTGTATGTTCGGTCTGCATGCCCGGGGTTCTGCCCATCTCTCTCTCAGCAGGAGTGTGCTGGCCTTGGTGACATGCCTGGCTCCTTCGTGCCCACGGTCACTGCCATCACCACGAGCCAAGACCTCCAGTGGCTGGTCCAGCCCACCCTCATCTCTTCCATGGCTCAATCTCAGGGCCAGCAGCCACCTCTAGGCCCCCAGCTACCCACTGTCGACCCCTATGACCTACCTGGCACCAGCTACTCTTCCCCTGGTATCAGTGGCTATGCCAGCGGTGCTGGACCCTCGGGGACAACTTCAACTGCTCCTCCACCCTCACGTCCTGCACGGGCCAGACCTCGACGGCCCAGAGAAGAAACGGTGAGTCTGAAGGGCACCTGAGCATATGGGCTAGGCAGGGTAACTGGACAACCTCAGAGAAGGTGGCAGGGGAGAAGAACCCTGGTGGGTGAGGTCACCAAATCCCCACTCTTAGAACTGCTTTGGGGGCATTCTCCAGATTGGGGGAGGGGCAGCCTCTATCTCCTTCACTCATTTGGAGTCTTCCTCTGCACCTGGACCTTGGCCTACCTCTTTCCAGGGACAGGGATAGGTTTTTGTTTTTAAATGATTGTTATGGGATTAATATGGGAGCTTGTGGAGCAAAGGGAGG
Source organism: Petaurus breviceps papuanus (assembly GCF_028583685.1). Taxonomy (NCBI): domain Eukaryota; kingdom Metazoa; phylum Chordata; class Mammalia; order Diprotodontia; family Petauridae; genus Petaurus; species Petaurus breviceps. The sequence goes on from NW_027185797.1 coordinate 40,524,795, forward strand.
AAATATCATTGGAGGGAAAGGGAGAAGGGGGTCTAGTTTGGGGAGGGGATCTAGGTTGCAGGGGCCAGGTGGCCACTTCCTTAGAAAGAAGACTCACTTACTTTCTTCCCTCTCTTTCCCCTCACAGCTCACCCCTGAAGAAGAGGAGAAGAGGAGGGTCCGGCGAGAACGAAACAAGCTGGCTGCTGCGAAATGTCGGAACCGAAGGCGGGAGCTGACAGATCGTCTACAGGCGGTGAGGGTTTCTAATATGGTGGCCCCAGAAGGCTTGGTTGGGTGGGATGAAGTCAGTCTTCCTCTTTAATTCCATTCTTCACCTCCCCCCGCCTTTCCATCAACCTGTAGGGGCCATGGTGTTACCTCAAACACAAGAAGGACCCTCCCACGGTGAATCTGATCAGATTCCCCACATTGAACCCCTGTGGATGTATGTCCACATGCACAAGGAAAGAAGCTTGATTCTCAACCAGCTTGTGTCACCCACTCTCCCCCAGGACAAACTTGTCCTTTGGAGTTCAAGGACTGGAGTACAGGTCAGGGTCCACAGAGGGCCAGACCCTAGAAAGCAGCTGAGTGGAGAAAGTCTCAAACTATTATCAGAGAAAATTGAGTGTTAGACCTTCCAAAAGCATCAGAGATACAGCCATGTATGACTGTGGGCAGTACTTCCCTCCCTGAAGCAGTTCCTAGGAGGGAGATAAGACTATATCAGATGCTTTTGGGAGTCCCCACAGCTCTGAGTCACCTTAAGGACTCTCATCCTGCCCCTTCATCCCCCCCTTTTACTTTGGCACTTTCCTATGTCCAGGTTCTGCAACAGACAACCAAAAAACTCCTTCTACTCTATCAATATCTCAAGGGAATAAAATTACTTTTGAGATCCCCTGGGGCTAGGAAGACTTTCTAGCTGTGTCCCCTGGCCAATTTCATTTTGTCCCCAAGAAGGGCCCCCCACCCAAGTTCATCTTCCCTTAAAATTTCACTTCAGGAATAATACTTTGCTCGTTGTGCCTGCTTTTGTCTCCTGGTAGTGAAGGAGACAAATACATGCTCCTCCCCCCCAATCTGAAGAAGGGCTGATAACACCTAGAACAAGGGCTTGGTACAATATTGATCACAATTTGGACTTTGAACTGAATTCCTTCCTAAGTCTTCCATCAGTATCTGGAAGACAACCTCATCTCGGGGTGGAGGTTTAAATGTCTTCTAACAGGGGCCAGAATCCATTGACCTAGAGAGGGACAGACCATATTGAAACTGATCTAATGGAGAGGCCTGGCTTTTGCTGAGAGCAAGCTGGATGGGAACCTTGTATCCCCCATAGCAGACATGACTCTGGACAAGTCTACCCCACCCCTCTACTGCTGTACTTTCTTCAATGCAGAGGGAGGGGAAATGGTCCAAGCTTTATAAAGAAATCCTCTGGTTAGCCTAATGAGAGAGAGAGAGAGAGAGAGAGAGAGAGAGAGAGAGAGAGAGAGAAGGAGTACAGTAGAAAGAGAGTGTTAGCTATGGAGCAGGGTTTGAAAATTTGTGTTCAAATTTCACCCTTAAGAGAAACTAGATATGCCTTCTCTGTCTTGATTGGCATTTACTTAAGACCTCTGTGGACCTCAGTTTCCTCAACTGTAAAACAAGAGGGGTTAGAATAGATGACCAGATTGCTTCCAGTCTATATATATATATATATATATATATATATATATATATATATATTCTCTGGTTCTATACATATGGTAAAAAGAGAGAATGGACACACAAGTCTTTCAGTATCAAATTGAAGATTGGCTAGCAGGGCTAGAAAGAAATAGGGATAATTTGACATTGGATGAAACTCCAGTTAGCCTGGAGAAGAAAATTGGCCTACTCTGAAGCTGTTGACAACTGATCATTATTGATGATTTCCTCTTGGACAGTGGGGTCATAGAAAGTCAGATCTCGAAGCACCCTTAGAGAGTATTTGGTCTCAACTCCTCAGTTTGACAGATGGGGAAACTGAGACACAAAGACCCAAAGGGCCTTGCCCAACTTCCAGCAGTGCAAGGGCAGGGAGACTTCAGAGTTCATCTAGTCTACTTCAATGCCTTCTTTTTACAAAGGAGGAAACCTGAGGTCCACTAGGCAAGCCTCATCTTGGTCTAGTAGGGCCTTCCCTAGCAGAGGCATGGTTGGAACTCTGGTTTAGGGATTCCACATCAAAGTGGAATTGCTTTGGAAGCCGGCACCATGCCAGAAGGAGATGGCCCTAGTCCTGCTGCTGACATGGCTTCTCTCTCTCTTCTTTTCCCCCCCCCCCTCCACTGCTGCCTGCTGCCCCGGGGTACCAGGAGACTGACCAGCTGGAAGATGAGAAGGCAGAGTTGGAGTCAGAAATCGCCGAACTCCAGAAGGAGAAGGAGCGGCTGCAGTTTGTGCTGGCAGCTCATAAGCCGGGCTGCAAGATCCCTTTTGATGAGGGGCCCGGGCCAGGGGGCCCCCTGGCCGAGGTGAGAGCTTTGCCTGGGCCCACGCCCACTAAGGACGATGCGTTCGGGTGGTTCCTGCCGCCGCCGCCCCTGCCCTTCCAGACCAGCCAGGAGCCCGGCCAGGAGGGGCCCCCAGACCTGACGGCTTCTCTCTTTACACACAGTGAGGTCCCAGCCTTCGGCGACCCCTACCCTGTTAACCCTTCGTATACCACCTCGTTTGTACTCACGTGCCCGGACGTCTCCGCATGCGGCGGTGCTCAGCGCAACGGCAGCGACCAGTCCTCTGACTCCCTGAACTCGCCCTCCCTCCTTGCTCTGTGAATACTTTTAGAGGGAGGGGGCGCTTCTCTCTGGAGACAAAAAACTGGGGGGAGGTTGCTACACCCCCCTCCAATCTTTTGGCCTGCACCTACCTGAGGATTCCCTTCATCCTCGAGGGGTCATTGACCTGAGTCAGCCTCTCTTCATCCTTGGCCATCAACCACCGGATTCCTCTCGACCTGAGGCTTCCTTCATTCTCGGCGGCCGACTGGATTCATCTTGACTCGAGGCTTCCTTCCTCCATCCCTCCTCAGCTGGGATTCCACTCATCCTTGGTCTGATGCCTGGCCCTTCTTTGAGCCCTGAACCTTCGACCCTCGGAGCTTGCCCTGCCATGCCTATTTGAACCTCCACTCTGACTGTCGCCAGTGAGAAAGGCGGAGACTTTGTGGGGGCTGCACCTGAGGGCCTTGCTCCTGAGGGAGGAGGGGAGGGAAAAGGTATGGAGAGAGATTGTTGGTTGCCATGGCCTGCGAGCCATCGGGGCTGGGGGCTTCAGGGGGTGATGAGGGGGAGGGTCTGGGGGATGGGTTCAAAGTCTTTCTTGTGATGGAATCTCAAGCCCTTCCCCAAGAGCCCCTCTGGTCATTGTTTCCCATCCACTCTCCCTAGAAAGAATATTAAGTTATTTAGCCATTTTCCAAAGTCAAAGGCGAAAGGCTCAACTCCCTTCTTTCTCTCAGCCATGATTGGGAGATGAGGAGCCTCCCTCCACCTTTGTAAACAGTATTATTCCTATCCCCTTCTCCCCAGTAAATCCCCTTCACCTGGTTCCTCTTCCTCAGCCCCCACCCCACACCCCTCAAGCTTTGGATGACTTTCTCTGGGCTTTCCTTATTTGATGTGGCTGGCAGAGAAGGTTGATTCACCTTTCACCCTTGCCCCTAGCTGAGGTATTTATACTGTGAAATGAGGTCTTAGGGAAGGGTAGGCACTAGGGAAGTTCAGTCCAGTCCCCAGTCTCCCGTTTGGGGGAGGAGAAATGAAGGGAAAGTTTACCTTTACCCCAGAGTGGGTCTCCTACCCCTTCAAAGCTGATACACTCTTCCTCCATTTCATCCAGCCAGTGAGGCTGGGTCCTTTCAATGGGCCTCCTGTTTACTGTCCTCTATTGGGTTTCTTTTTCCTCCACCCCCGAACTCCTCCAGCCTAGGACGCCAGCTTCTCCCCTATCTCGTCCAGAAAATGGGCCAGCTCTCTTCGGGGAGAAGTTACAGAGCTGAGGCTTCCTGCCTTTGGGCTAGCCGAACTGGTAGACTCACCCCTCCCTCTTTCTTCTTTGCTTCAAATTAGTAGTAGTTTGGGGGGAGGGGTGCTGGAGGACAGTGATCTCAAAGCATCCATTGCTATTGGAGGCTGGGTGATTCAGTGCCCAGCTCTGGGTTTTCCCCATTCATATTCATCTAACCCCTAACTGTATCCCATACCTCCTTCTTTTTAAATCTGGGGAACTGGTATCTCAATTTATTTGTCATTGGGGTGATGTTAAGGATGGCTACCCAGCTCCAGGCTCTGCCTAGCCATGGTCCTTTCTCTTCCCCTTCTCCCCTCCTCCTGTGACCCCCACTTCCCCCACCTAATGTTTTTTACATTTGCAGATTTCCTCATTTACAGTTGAGGAAAATGCTGCTCTGAGACATTAAGTGATTTGCCCAGGGGCTCAGAGCTAGTAAGTGTTTTAGGAAGGATTCGAACCCAGGACTTTCTGTCTCCAAATTCAGAGGGGACCACCTATGATTTAAAAAAAAAAAATTGTTTTTGTAAATCAGGCCTGGTGATCTCAAAGTATCTATGATAAGTCAATAGGACAATGAGACAAATCCAGGAGGGCCTAAGGCCCTAAGCTATCCCCTTAGCTCCCTCCCCAGGCCAGATCCTCCAGGCCTTAGGAAAAGGCCAAAAACCCAATCAGGCTGCCCCTTCCCCATGCCTCCTTTTCCTCTTTTTCATCATGCCCTGAGAATTGTTGAAAACAAGAGAAATTCCTGTTCTTAAAAAATCTAGGAGAATGGGGCCCCATCCTTCCTGTTCTAGTCCCTTTTACTGCATGGACAACATTCCACACCAGACCTGTTCCCTCACTAACCACCCTCATTCCCCAAATCCCTGGCCTCAACAATTTCACCCTTTCCTGGTTTTCAAAAGGCACTATATCTATTCTGTATAAATATATATATTATATTATATTATATTATATATATGGTATGTGTATGTGTATGTATGTGTGCGAGTGTGTCTGGCTATAATCCTGCCCCTCCAGGCCCTCAGACTATGTGGCTGAAGTGAACGCTCAACAATCAGGGTATTCTTGCTTTCTCTATCTTTCATTTTACCTTTGTCTCTGCCCCCTTCTCAGTAATCCTTTCACCACTTTGTCCCTCTCTCTGTCTCTTCCCTCATTTTGTCTGTCTGTCTGTCTGTTTCATAGTCTGTTTCCTGAATTTCTGCCTATCTGTTTGTCTCATTCTCTCTCTTTCTGTGTTTGTCTTCAAAAAGGATTAGTTTTTCCTGTGACCAAACTCAATGACTAATTTGTCCCTCCCTCCTTCAGGGCCTGTGTATGTGTGTGTGTGTGTGTGTATGTGTTGATTGGGAGGAATTCGTGCCATCCACACTTTATTGGTTTCCTCCCTGCCAAGCCCATTCCCCCTCACCCCCATGCCCAATGCTGTATTTGTGATTTTTTGTATTTTGTACCTGACCCCAGGAAGGGGCTGGGGCTGGGCTGGTTGGTTGGGCTGAGTGATCCCTCTCCCTCTAATCCCAGGATCTGCCTCAAGTGTTTCAACCCACCCAATAAAAAGGCTTTACAAAAACACACTCTTTGGATATGGTCATCTTTATGAACAGAGTTAGATTCCTGGGAGAACTTCTAGCTTTCCAATGGGTTTTCTGCTTCAGCGTCCTTCCCAGATTGCTCAGAGGACTTTCAGGAGGGGGTCTGATGACTGAAGTCTGACTCTAAGGCAAGGGAACAGGGGCAATGGCCAGCAGCCAGACTCTCTGTTGATGATCTATTTCTAGAGGGCAGGGTTGTGGAGCTAGAGACCCAGTGATAGCTTCCTGGCTGGGACCAATGGAAACAGGAAGGACTGAGGCTAGACCTCAGAGAGGACTTCTTGTCAGGAGTCTTGACCACACTATTCCCTAGCAGAGTGAAGGGCTCTCGTTTTGTAGATTCTTCCAATAGAATGAGGGCTAGCTAGACAGCAGAGAAGACTCCTTGACTTGTCTCTGGTCATTGTCTTTGTATATAATATGGGACACTGAGGTTGTACCGGCTTGGCGGCCCTCCCATTTACCAAGCTAGATCACCAATACTTTCCTGCTGGTATACTCTCTCTGCAGCAGGAGGGAGTGAGGGTAGACTCCCCTCCCCTCTCCTATCCAGCTAAAAATTCTACAATCTCAGCAGAATGGACTAGTGTTTAGAACTCTGGACTTTGGTCTCAGAAAGTCCTTGCCTTGAATCTTGCCTCAGACACTCAATAGCTCTGAGACCTTGTCAATCACTTTCTGAGTCTCATTTTCCTCATCTGTAAAATGGGAAGAATAAAAAATAAATAAATTTTTAAAAAGAAGTTTAAAAAATGGGAAGAATAGTCGCACCCATCTCATAGGGTTGTTGTGAGAGTTCAACAAGATAATCTATACAAAATAATTTGTAGACCTTAAAGGGACTGTGAGGCAACTTTAGGGCCAGGATCTGCACTGGGATCTTCTGGCTCTGCCAAAATGTTCCTGGAGGTTCTTTCATGGTCTCTCATACTGAGTCTTTTAATTGAGTTGTCCTGGGTTGGCTTTAGGAGCATGGGAGTGCAGAGAAAGGACTAGTCTCTTATTATTCCATCATCTGGAGGTTAGTGGGACCCTCTGAGAGACCATGGCATTTTGACTCCATCATTTGACAAATAGAGAAACTGAGGCCCAGGAAAGAGGAGGGAACTTGACCAAGGCCACATTGAAGCCAGAAGTAGATTGCACGAAAGAGAAAGAGAGGGCTGAGTGTGGTTGGAGAAACAGGAAGGAGTAGGGGAGGAAGGTGTGTGATACCCACATGGAGGAAAAGGAAGAACGTCATCTGCCGCCCGAAAGGTGGAATTGAACCACTCTGTCGCTAGACAGCTACAGGTTTGAAGCCTGCACCCCAGACCACTGAGGGTCATCCGGGCAGAAATCCCGGTTCTCTCCAAGGCTATATAAAGCCTTCTACTCTCGTCATTTTAAAGATAGGGTGGGAAATTTTTGTAATGTTGATGTAAGCTAAAATCTTAGTAAAATACAATAATTTTGCAAAACCCTATTTTTCCTCTATATTTTTTCCTCCGCTTCCCGGAGTGATACCAATGACAGCCAGCGCAGAAAAGACGCCCTTCATTTGCATCGCGCGGAGGATTCTGGGAGAGACTCCCCCGCGAGAGCGTTCCGGGAGCTGGTCCAGCTCCGGCCCCGGGCCGCGGCCCTGGGGGCCCGGGCGGGAGGGAAGGGGCCACTCCTCCCCCACCCCCTGCGGCCCTCGGAACCCCTGGGGTCTCCCTTCTCCTCCATGCAAGGCCTCCAAGGTTTGCCTAACCCTAATTCCGGCCCCGAGAGTTCAGCAGGCTCACCCCATTTTACAGACGGGGAAACTGAGGCTCAGCCACTCGCCCAAGGTCACGAAGTGGGTCCGTGACCGGAGCGTGCACTGGGGGGGGGCGGGGGGGGGCGGGCGCGGCGGACGGAAAAGCGACGGAG